>NW_005842496.1:739868-776401 GCF_000455745.1 Alligator sinensis | reverse complement strand
GGTGTGTCCACTTCTCCCCATAGCTTTGTGTCATCTGCAAACTTGGACAGAGTACATTTCACTCCCTCGTCCAAGTCACTGATGAAGACATTAAAGAGTATCGGTCCAAGGACCGAACCCTGTGGGACCCCACTTCCCACACCCTTCCGGTCGAAACTGACCCATCCACCATGACTCTCTGGGTGCGGCCCTCCAGCCAATTCGCCACCCACCGGACTGTGTAGTCATCCAAGTCACAGCCTCTTAACTTGTTCACCAGTATGGGGTGGGATACTACATTGAAGGCCTTCCTGAAGTCTAAGTATACGACATCCACCCCTCCTCCTGTGTCCAGGCGTTTCGTAACCTGGTCATAAAAAGAAACTAGATTGGTCAGGCACGATCTGCCTGCCACGAACCCGTGCTGGTTTCCCCTCAGCATAATTTGTCCTGCCGGGCTCTCACAAATGTGAGCCTTGATAATTTTTTCAAAGACTTTGCCAAGGATGGAGGTGAGACTGACTGGTCTATAGTTGCCCGGGTCCTCCTTCCTCCCCTTTTTGAAAATGGGGACATCTCATGGGAAGAGCGCTCGGACAAATCCAAATGGTTGCAAAACTTCCTCAATTGTGTAGATGAGCTCTATCTGACTCAAGAAGTCTACGGGCCAAAAAGAGGCAAAGTGCTGCTTGACTTGGTACTGGCAACCGGGGATGACCTAATCAGCAACCTAACGATTGAAGCGAAGCTGGGTGACAGCGACCATGAGCTCATCACCTTCACCATGCACCGAAAAGCTTTCAAGTCAGTCAGCAGTACAGAGGCCCTCGACTTCAGGAGGGCTGACTTTGACAAGCTCAGGAGAGTTGTCGGTGGGGCCCTAAGGGACCACGACCCCAAAGGGAGGGGAGTCCAGGAAGAGTGGTTGCTCCTCAAGGGAGTGATCCTAGATGTACAAGCTAAGGCTATTCCATCTCAGAGGAAAGGCAGCAAGAGGGCAGAGCAGCCCCCTTGGCTCTCCAGGGAACTAGCGGTCCTCCTGCATCTAAAAAGACAGACCTACAAAGGATGGAGGACAGGATCCACCTCCAAGAAGGAATACTCTGCACTGGTCCGGACCTGCAGGAAACCAGGAAAGCCAAGGCTGCCACGGAACTCCAACTGGCTACAAGTATCAAGGACAATAAAAAGTATTTTTTGAGCTATGTAGAGGGCTGGAGGAAAAGCAAGGACAACATTGGATCCCTGCTAAACCAAAAGGGAGAACTGATGACCAACACCCAGGAAAAAGCCAACTTGCTAAATGGGTACTTTGTGCCAGTCTTTCACAAGTTCCATGGGACGCCCCTGCCCATTACAGGACAGGGACACCTGAATGAGGGTGGTTCCTTGCCCTCCATCAATGCTGACCTTGTGAAGGAACAGCTTGAGAGGCTGGACACCTTCAAGTCAGCCAGCCCTGACAATTTACACCCCAGAGTACTCAAGGAGCTGGCTAGTATCATAGCTAAGCCCCTGGCATGGATCTTCGAGAGCTCCTGGTGCTCTGGTGAAGTGCCTGATGATTGGAAGAAGGCCAATGTGGTGCCTATCTTCAAGAAAGGGAGGAAAGTGGATCCAGCAAACTACAGGCCTATCATCCTGTCCTTTATCCTGGGGAAGGTCTTAGAAAAAATCATCAAGGAGGCCATTCTTAATGGACTGGCTGATGGCAACACCCTGAGGGACAGCCAGCACAGGTTTGTTGCGGGTAGGTCATGCTTGACCAATCTCATTTCCTTTTATGACCAGGTGACCTATTACCTGGACAAGGGGGAAGAGATTGATGTCATATATCTCGACTTTAAAAAAGCCTTTGATCTGGTATCCCGTGATCACCTTTTGGCAAAACTGGCCGACTGTAGCCTCAGGTCCACCATGATCCGTTGGCTGGGGAATTGGCTCTGTGGTCGGACCCTGAGGGTGGTGGTTGATGGAAGTCAATCATCATGGTGCTGTGACCAGTGGGGTCCCTCAAGTATCTGCCTTGGACCTATTTTGTTCAACCTCTTCATTAATGATGTGGACATTGGAGTCAGAAGCGGACTGGCCAGGTTCACCAATGTTCCCAAACTTTGAGGTAAAGCATCCACACCTGAGGACAGGGGGGTAATCCAGGCTGACCTTGACAGGATCAGTAAATAGCATGTCTATAGGCTCAGCAGTGTTACGCTAACTAGCACTATGGACGAGAGGGACTTGGGGGTCAGGATTGACCACAAGATGAACATGATCCTGCATTGTGATGCTGCCAGTAAAGTGAGTAAAACGCTGGCTTGCATCCATAGATGCTTCTCAAGCAAATCCCAAGACGTCATTCTTCCATTGTACTCAGCCTTGATGAGGCCGCAGCTGGAGTACTGAATCCAGTTTCATGATCCACAATTCAAAAAGGATGTGGAGAAGATTGAAAGAGTGCAGAGGGGAGCCACACTCATGATCAGAGGTCAGGAAAACAGACCTTATGATGAGAGGCTGAGAGCCATGGGACTTTTCAGCCTGGAAAAGTGCAGGCTCAGGGGTGACATGATGGCCACCTATAAGTTTATAAGGGGTGTTCACCAGGATCTGGGGGAACATTTGTTCACAGAGTGCCCCAAGGGATTACATGGTCAATAGTTATAAACTTCTGCAAGGCTGTTTCAGGCTGGACATAAGGAAGAACTTCTTTACTGTCCGAGCCCCCAAGGTCTGGAATGGCCTGCCACTGGAGTTGGTTCAAGCACCTACTTTGAATGCCTTCAAGAGAAACCTTGATGTTTTCTTTGCTGGGATCCTATGACCCCAGCTGACTGCCTGCCCCTGGGGCAGGGGGCTGGGCTTGATGATCTCCCGAGGTCCCTTCCAGTCCTAATGTCTATGAAATCTATTAAATTCCCTGATTTTCACAAGGAACTGCCATTACATATGCTTGGAAGGCATTCTTCTGGTCTCTAGACTCAGGCATGTAAATCCAAATGTAAGCATTAAAAAAGAAAGAGTCTGTATTTTCAATGCCCATAACTCACAAGGAGTTCAGAGGGAGCCATCAAGACTTCTGAACAACAGGCTTCAGATGCCTGAATATGAAGTTAGGTACCACATCCTTGACCCCCAAATTTCAAAATCTTGCTTCAATGCCACCTCAAGACATTGCTTAAAAGAGGCATTTCTAAACGACCTACTCCTACACCCATGGAAGATTACAGATCTTACCAAAAGCCACAGGATTTCTTTTCCATGTTTTAGTTATTCCTCCATATCCCAAGAGACCTACCTCTCAGTCTGAGCTATGTACATTGGAGCTTGACCTTCTCTGGAGGATCATAGAATATATATATATCCAGGTCAACATTTAGTAGCCTGTTCTACCACTGCCAGATCACAGGTAGGGTACCATTCAGGTCAAGCAGAGATAACAGATTCCTGAACAAAATTATGTAAGAAGAGTAAACCTTAGAAGCTAAAAGAGATCAGTTCTATATCCTGAATTATATTTTAATCATAGCTGTATTTTCAGAGTACAAAATCTTATAGGTTACACCATGATCTCTTGCATAAACAATAGTGAATACCAGTCAACTGCCATTTTCATTCTGGAGAAGTTTCCCAGATATAGTGTCCATGGGAATTAAGTCCTTTGGTCATAACATTGAAACAAATGTGGACTTCCTAATTTAATTTTAACCATTCTACACTACAGTGATATATTTGATTTCATAGAGAGCTCTGAAACTCATTTATCTATCATTTAATATAAATTTCTTGTCACCATTTCATCCTCATTTCACCTTTTATTACTGACATGATATAAAAGTTTGTTATATTTAATCTACTTCTATACCAAAACTGAGCCTTTACATTATATTAACATGTACTTTCCAGAGCTTTTCACTGCTGCAACAGCTATGATTCTCTTGCCTCTTCACAATAACTTTTTTACGGTCAATCAAAGGATCATAATATATCATAATATTTTCCCCATAATCAGGCCTGCAGTACTCTGCTCCTATCTTGTAAATTGCAATGCTATCAACCCCAAACATTAAAAATTAGGTATCAAATTATGTATCAAAAAGAGATTAGACCTAATAACATCAGGATTAAAAAACAAACAAACAAAAAGATTACATTGTAATTTTACATTTATTTCTAAAATTTTCAGTCCCTTGCTGATACTCATTGGGCATGTCTACACATGAATATGAATGCAACACAATAAACTGCAGCTCAGTTCTTGCTGAAGTTTATTGCTCCTAGGCACTGCATTTACACATGTGCCCAGGACCACAGCATGTTGAGCTGGCAGGGAGTCTAGGGGTCAGCCTGACAGCCCAGGGCTGCTCCACCCCAGCTCAATGAGGGTGCTACAGTTCAGGGCAAGCCAGCAGGCATGTCTCCACATGCATTGCAGTGGAGTAAATAACCCCACCACTGGACAGCATTGGTATCTGGCAGTACTAATCTATGGCTGAGCTAATTAGTTTAATCAGGCCTAATAGCTCCACACATGTAGGCAGAGATGCTTTACTGTGGAGCTAATTAGTCTACGCCACAGTAAATCTCTTGTGTAAATGTGTCCATTGTGTGTTTGTGGTGATTAGCATTGCCACATCATGTGAATATGCATTTGGTATTGTGGAACGGGTCTACCAAATAATTATGAAATCCCACAGCCTGCACATTGATTTTGTGTGTTCATCCTTTCCATCAGAAGATGTAGTTGCAATTTATTACACCTCTTACACCAGCACAACTGTGCTTCTCCTATAAGTGTGGAGAAGGCTAGGGTGGGGCAGCTTCAGGGATTCTTCACTCTGACAGATCTGGAGGAGAGGATTTGCATCAGTTGGGTCCTCTTCTGCCTCCCCAGATCTGATGATGGAATTGAAAGGAAATATGAAAGTAAAGGTGGAGGAGGGGAAATAGAAAGAGGCCTTAAATATACTCAGAAGGAGAAGGACTTGAAGAAGAGGGGAGAAAATCCTGTATTATGTGTTGTGGGAAACAGAAAAGAGCCTTCTTTAAAAAGATATCCCATAAATGCAACAATATCTCATAAATGAACAAGTGAGCAACAAAATTAATTCAGACACTATAGGAATTTGGTTGAAGCTGGTGATAGTTGTTATAGATCAGGTGACATAGTTTGTTGGTGACATAGCTCATCACTACAGCAATGTAGTGGTGAACTGTGGCATGAACTGTGATGCCATTGTTACTGTTCAGTAGCTTGTTGCTACCATGTGGTAGTGTTGGAAATGACCTGTGCAGCACTTGGACTGTGTAATACCGGTGGTTACTGTGCAGTCATTTAGTACTTGCTTTAGCAAGTTTTGGTACAGATAGTACTAAATGGCACAACAGTTTTGGTACAGCAAGTACTAAATGACTGTGCAGTAACAACTGCACAGTTGGGTGCGTGTATAGATGTACCCAATAAGTACTTTTGATTACTACTTTCCCCACCAGAAAACAGTATGGGCTAGAAACTATGAGAGTGAGAACACTAATTAGTAATTGTTTCACAATTCAATGAAATGCACTCAGCCCATTAAACTGGAGCGACTGTGGTGTGTGCAGAAGAATGCACTGAGATAATTGACCTGACTGATGCTAAAAGCTGAATGTGGAGAGAAGAGCCACTTGATTTCCTGATAGAAGATGCCAGAAAGAAAAAAATCAGCTCTCAAGCTGTACAAGAGAAGAAAACGACAGAAAGAATGCAAATAAAGATGAAGTTTGATCTTATGGGAATTATGTACTGAGTGGTGAACTGAGGAAGTGGCAAGCTGAGATGAGAGCTAATAAAAACTGCACATTAAAAGGCCTTGTTTTAAATAGATTAAGGTATGTAAATGCACACAGCATGTGCATAGCTACTTATTACTATTGCACAAGCATATCAGGTAATTGTGTGCACAATGGCTAATAGCAATTTGTATGCACAGACAAATTAAGATTTGTATAAAAAATAAATTCTAAAATTATTAGGGGAGCAATGAAAGGGATACTGCAGATGGAAGATTGCTGGCATACTGTTGGCTCCTCTGATACCAGTTTTCTATTTGAACATCAATGGCATACAACTTCTGAGAAACTGCAAATGTCCAGAGCTGCAGATGACCTTTTCCGTGGAGAGGAAAGCAATTTAAATATATTGTAAGAGTATTTTGCTTTATTTATACACATATACCAATCCTGAATGAGATAGTCAGTCTTTGTTACCAGGCATCTGCAACTACCATCAAAGCCCAGGTTTCAAAGAACAACTCTGTCTCTAAAATTAATACTAATCAGACTGATGCAGAGACCAATCTTTCTTGCTGCTCACACAACCCACTATATATGCAACATTGCCTCTACTCACAAAAATGTGCGTAACCCAAAGTGAACAACACTACAGCATGTCTTTCTCAAAATCAAAAGTTACTTTCCTGCTATGAAAAAGAATGTGGAAGACTATCGGTATATCTATGGCTAAGGCTATCCAATTAGCAGCCTGCAGGTCACATGTGTCCCACAAGGAATTCACTTACAACCAGCAGGCTCTAACCACCTTTACCTCCTTGGTTCCCTGCACTTTCCCCCATGGGTCTAGATACTGCCTAGCTACATTGCCTGTCCCTGGTGTCATTGCTGATACCCCCATGAACCACTATTTTCTCTAAGCTGCCCCTCCCTCCTCTGTTATCAGATTTGCCTATTGCTTTGGGGCGTGCTCATTTATTAGGGGTAGGTTTCTGGGGTCTCTGTAATTCTATCAATGTGCTGCTTGTGTTACTTGTGTTTCTATATGTAGCTGTATCTCTCCCTTTTGCAAGCCCTGACTCCCAATGGAACTATCTTGCAGTTTCAGTGGGTCTGGGTTCCTCCAAACACCTAATCAGTCAAACACATATACACACATACACACAGCGATTAACAGGGCATGCCTGAGCCAGGCTGGGTTATTCAGCATTGATAGGCTTGTAGCAAAACCCCTAGTTTTTCTTTTCTTTTCTTTTTTTTTAAATGCTTTCCCTCCCCTTCCCCAACCATTTCTGACTTTGTCTCTCCCTCTCTATTCCCTATAGATAAGTATAAGTGAGCTAAGACATAGGATAAGCTTCAGCATTTTATTTTGGTAGCAAGTTGTATTTGTTTTGTTTTTTTCTCCTTCTTTATATTGTATAATTATTATGTTTATATTGATTTTTACTGTTCTATATTACTGTTTTACTGGTACTATGTGATTTAGGCCTACACATGTAAGTTAGCATAAGTCATGTCAAGTTTCCATCTTGTAATGTCAAGTCTCCATCCTGTCCCCAGGCCCAGTTGTGTAACCCATGACTCACACCTACTCCTCCTATGTAACTTGGTTCTTGAATGAATGGGGATGAATGAGGGTGCTTGAGAGACAATGGCAGTAGGTCTAAAAATAGCTTCCTCTGAATGACCGAACCGTCAACACCCATACCTGGACCAATGACCCAGCCCTTGGAACCACCCGCAGCATTCAAGAAACAAAAGATGAGGCAACCCACCATTGTGCCAGGCTGCACATGCTCAGTAAGAACACCTGGACCCTCTGGGACAGGACTGACATTGCCTGGACAGGCCTTCCCCATAGGAGATCAGAGGTAGTCTGCCCCATAAAAAGGAGTAGTGAAGACAGACCCAGTGGGACACCCTCTCCATCTGAACCAGCACTATGCCACACCACCTATCCACCCAGAGGCCCTGCCAGTGACCCCCCTCTGGACAACACCTCCTGGACAAGGACCCCTTTCAAGCCTAGATAGGTAGCTATCACCTCCTCCCCACTCTTCAATCAAGGACTTGGACTCTGCTTCTCTTCCCCACCTGGACTCCAACCCTTCCACTGAGTCTCTTTCTCCTGCTGCCATTGTGAGTGTTTGTGTGTGCATGTGTGTGTACCAATAACTTCATGGGGCTGTGCAGTGCGTTGTCTGTTTAATAAATCTATTATTTGGACCCCTGAGTTGGGCTTTGCTTTACTATGGTTCAGCCCTGCGCCAATCTCTGCTCCTCGCCTCTCTAACTTTTGTCTCATTTCTCCCTCTCCTGCTTCTGGCTCACTGCCACCTCCAACACCTGTCCTGAGCTCCTCTCTGCTTCCAAAACCCCTGTTTCTTTGCCACTGTCTTATCCCCACTGCTTTTTCCCCTGAGCAGTGAGGTTTCTGCCTCAGTTTCTTTCCTGGCTGTGTCCTCCTTGCCACCAGGCTTTTTTTCTTTTTTTTTTCTTTCCCTTGCACCAGTGACCTCAAGTAACCCTGGGGCCACTTGATCTTAAGCAAACCCAAGCCTTAGTTCCTCAGCCAGCTTCTCTCTAGTCCACTGGTTCTAATCCTGGTTCTGGCAACTTTCACTCCCTACACTTTAACTCTTTCTCTCTCACCTTAACCTTCCCCCAATTATCCCAGGTACCCCAAGCACACACATACACACTGTACCATCCAAGTTGGGAATATATATATATATATATCTCATTGTGTGCATGATATATGAATTAGTGATCTGTGTATGTGTACTGTGTGTCCAGGTATTGACAATTGATTTTTGTCTAACTTTTGGGGTGGATAGTGTCTATGTGCTTGAATTGGTGATAGGTTTGCATGTGCCTAAGCTGGTTTGGATGTGTATGTGCCTGAGCTGGTGGTGTGTGTGTGTGTGTATGCATCTAATTGATTTGTGTGTTTGTATATGTGCAATTGTGTCACACCCTCCTGTCTAACAGCATGATCTTGAGATCCTGAGGCAACACCTGGAGTCAGAGAGAGAGAGAGAGAGAGAATTGGAGTCTCACCACTCAGTGAAGCTTGAACCAGTTGAGGTTCCCAGGTATTTGTTGGAGCTTGCAGACAGGCAGAGTTCTGAGCACAATCAATGGAGGTATTCCAGACAGAAAAGGAGTGGAACTGGTGATGCTTTTGCATCCAAGCACCAGGACAGAAACTTGAGCTTTGGTAGGGGTTTTGTAGAGAACTTACAATGCCTCAAGGGAGAATATTAGGTTTGTTTATGGGTAAACAATGGCTTATATGCTGGATAATAGGAACTGATCACTCCTGGTGATGGGTGGCATTACCCTGAGGGAGCTCACAGTACAGACAGGCAGATTCAGGGTTTTGGGTACCAATAGAGGAGTCATTACTAAGTACAGACAGGCAGATTCAGTGTTTTGGGTACCAATAGAGGAGTCATTACTAGAATTGGTCTGATATATGCTGAGCTGGGTGTGTGCAGACGTGGGTTGATTAGCATTTGGAACAAGGATTCCCCATCATGCAGCACTCCCCTGCTTTACTGATCCCCAAATTCAGTGTGGTCCTTGCCTTGGAATCTCTGTTCTCCATCCTGAATGCTAATGAAGGTGCATGCCTGTCCCATTTTCCATTTAAATGAGTTGTCATCCGGTTCCATCTCTGATGTAAATGATGCTAGGGGAGTTGCTTCACTCCTATCAACTTTGTCTGGTGGGGTTTAGGTGTGTCTCCCACTGCATCTTCATTGTCTTTTGTAAGTCCTTCCTCTAATCAGTTCTTGTTCAGGCAGTGATGGGGAGGGGGAGAGTTCTTTGTGAGTCAGACAGGCTGTGTTCTGTGCCAGGGTTCCCCAAGAACGCAGAGCTGAGAGGTAACACCTCCAGCTTCCTCTTTCTGCCACCCATGGGGGAGGCAACCTGGGGTAGTAAGACTTGTGGGAGAGGCACAATAGGGCAGTGCAGTTTACAGGGAAGTCATGATACGGTAGTGCAGCCCAAGGCTGCTCAGATGTTAGACATGTGGACAGCCCTGATTTACATTGTAGACTGCAGTGAAACACGGAGATAGCTGAACTTCCAGGCAAGCCAATTAAGGCCACTCTGAGCTTGCATTTCTGTGTCTACACTGCCACAAAAATCCAAGCTAGCTCATTCACAGATGTTTATGGTGAAGACAGTCTTACCCAGTGGTTCTCAACCTTCTGAGAGTCAAGGAACTTCTCTGAAAATGCCAGCCATTAGCTTTCTCCCATTTCTTGATTACAGAATAAAAATAAAGCAGTTCTTCTGTAAAAAATTCAGAAAGGCCACAACTGGTGTTTCTATTATGACACTATGGATTCCTATTTGAATATTCTGGATTTGTCTTGTGAATCATGTGTAGGTATCTGCATATCTAAGAGTGCTTATCATGTGTGGCTCCTAGGGCTGTGTGAAATTTCACTGGGTGTTTCATTTTGAGGCTGTTTTGACTCGTTTTGAGCTTGAAACAGCAAAATCAAAATGAAACAAAAGGCTTCAAAACAGCCTCAAAATGAAACAAGGGCAGTTGAAACATTTTAAAATTTTTGAAATATTTCAAGTTTTGAAGCTGGGCTTGCTTGCAGGGAACAGAAAATAAGGAGAGGGAGGCTGAAGAGCGGGGAAGGACTGCTTTAATATTGACTGTGTAGCTGGCCAGTGACTGTGATCTGAGAGAGTTCTCTGGCAGCTGCTGAAGAAGCTATGGGCTGAGGTTGTAGAGGAGGAGCAGCCTAACTGGGGCACTACCGTGTTGTGTAGGGGCCTTGGTGCCAGTAAGGGCATGTCTTAATACACACACAGTCACACATGTCATGAGTTTTGCTTGTCAGCAGCTTGGGGTGCCGTTTCCCAGAAACCCCTGCACCTATCTCCTTGAAACCTGGCAGGTTTCATGGCCTCACAAGAGGCTAACATGCCCGCAGTTTTCACCCCACAAAAATTTTCTTTAATTGCAAGCTTTCGGGCACAAAAACCCTTCATCAGGCATTGGAGAAAAGATTCATTTTTTTTTAATTAAATCTTCATATTTTCCCAAGCAGGAAGCAACTGTGACCACCTGAAACCTAAGATCCTACTCCTGCCTTTGTTTCAAGATAATTTGCATCATCACAGATCCTCACAGGAGGTGAGAGGCTCCATACCAGTTATGAACTGACTGCCCAGAGGAGTTTTCCATTTATTGACTCCTCTGTGAAATCGTAGGAAATATAAACTTTCATTTCTACACAGGAGAACTTTTACAATCTTTTCTCCAATGCCTGATGAATGGTGTTTGTGCCTGAAAGCTTGCAATTAAAGAATTAAAAAAAAAAAATCTTGTTGGTCTAATAAAATATATCACCTCTATTCTGAGACCTGATTGCCTTTCACACTTACAAATGACATGAGTTTTGCTTTCAAGACTTTGAGGTGCAGTTTCCCAGAAACCCCTGCACCTATCTCCTTGAAATGTCACAGGCTTCATGCCTGCTGTCTTCATCCAAATCTGCCAAAAAAATGACAAAGTTAAAGGCAGTTTTGTGTTTCCCCATTATGGCCTATGAGCAAAACGTTGAAGCAGCATCAAAACAGCAAAACAGTTTTGACGAAAAGAAACAGTGCTACGAAACTAAACAAAACTCAAAACAAAACACTGTCTTGTCGAAACAGCAAAACAGAAGTTGAAACGAAATGGTGCTGTTTTGCACATCCTTAATAGGATCTTACAGAACCCCAAGGTGCCATGACACCTTAGCTGAGAAGCACTGCTCTCACCTAGCAAGTAGCACGACCTGCTTGCCTGCACAGTACTAGGTAGTGAGGATACGTTCTGAAATAGGAAATCAATAACTGCTATAAAGAATAGCAACAGAGGAATGAAAGTAGCTAGATGTCTGTTGAAATTGCTATTATTTTAAAATAGGTGAATGGCAAAACCTGATTTCAGTGTTCAGAATGAAATTTACCATATTTTTATATTCCTCCAAGAGACATTATTTTCTACTTCAAAAATTTATTGATGTAATCTTTTTCAGACAATGGAGCACACACTTGCAAACACAATGTTTCTTCCTAGCTGCTTGGAACTCAAATGTTGATCTCTGCATATCTGACAGAGCCATGTTCAAATCAATCAGAGCTCTCAGTCTCCTTGTTTCACATGGAAATTCAATACAAAATTCTTTACTAGATATATTTCTCTCTCAGACAACAGATTGCTTACAATGGGAAACCACTTAGTATAACTGTATTGTGGTGGGACACTTTATTTTCTTTTAAAAGAGATACCTTGTACTTCAAAAAGTGAACTGACAGAATTTTAGGGCCCCTATGGATGTTCAGGTAAAGGCATGAAAAGATCTGATGCATGATCCACACAATCATGCCTCCTGCCATGTTACACGTGCATGGCAACAGGCAAGCTGTTATTACTGGGAGTCCCTGCAGTGGACAAGACTCCCATCTGCAGCAGCATCCCATGAATAAAGTTATTACATATTTTTCAGCTCTAACTGTATAGCTGACTGGACCTTTTCAAGAGTGATCATTAATTTGCATGTGTCGTCAGTTTAAATTAATTGCACAATTAACCAAGTAATTACATAATACAAGTAACATGTAGAAGGGGCCTTACTATGCAACTCCTGACTCTCCTCAAGACTAATAATGATGAATGTTCTTTTTAGGGATGTTCGTTTCAAGAATAATGATCAAACCTTCCTTTTGATTAGTTCAGCTGATAATTTTTTGGGGGGGAGACTAACAAGAAAAGTATTTCCCAGGTAAAGAAAACTGTATTTTCAAAAATTGTATGTGAAAGTCTCTTGAAGATTTATTAGAAATGGGGAGCTAGAGGTAGTAAAAATTTAAAAAGTTAGTTTCTTAGTGAATGTTACTTTCTCACTAATGCTAATAAAGTTATTAGGCTACCAGAGGTGTATTTATATATGACACCACAACTCTCAACTTGGAAGGCTCATTATCTACTTAAGATTTCTGGCTGTGTAGCCCTGAATGTGTAGATGATTATGTATATATGCAGATTTGGCATACACACTGGCAAGAAAATATGGGAGACCTCTCATCTTTTTCCCAAAAGTTGAGTGGCTAGGGAATTCACCTGGGAAGCTGGAGTGCTTATGTTCTGCCTCCCCCCAATACTGAAGAGGCTTGTACCTGGGTGTTTCCAGCTTCCCAGTACAGTACCATAATCACCACACCACAGTAACCCATTATCCAGGCTCTTTTTGAGCTCTCTGACACCTGAGGCAGCCACAAGGGCTAGGGAAAGGACATTATACATAAACCAGTTTAAGTGATTAGAAATTGGTTTAAACCTGTAACAAAACAGAAATTCAGTGCACATAAACCAGTTTGAAAATGGCTGAAACTGGTTTAAGATGAATCTGGTTGAATGCAGAACCAGAGCTAACTGATTTGGCTCATGCAATGTCTGTCCTAGACCCCTTGCTGGTTTAAGATAAACCACACGCTCCCAGCATCCTGGCATGCTCGCTGGGTAGGGCTGGCCTGGCCCATGCTGTGCTCCAGAGCTGGGCTGGCCCATCCCCTCTGCTCTCTAGCCAGAGCAGGGATGGGACATGGCAAGACACTGGCTGGCGTGGCTACGTTAAGGCAAATTGGGCAGAGAGGAGATTTATTTTCCTTCCTTCCCCTCCTCCTCCACTACAGCTGGGGTCTGCCTGTCAGCCAGGGAGCAGAGGGGAGGGGGATGCAGTAGTGGCCTCTGGGGCTGGCAGACCCCAGCTGCAGAGCAGAAGGGACCAGAAGGGATGGAGGGAGGAATTAACCCTTCTCCCTGCCTCCTTCACCTTAACGGCACCATGCTGGGATGGTTGTCCTGCAGAGCAGGGAGGGGGGATTTGTTCTGTGCTGGGAGGACTCTTCTCCCATCCTCTTCCTCCCCCCATGGTGGGGAAGGGGGCTCTGTGGGTCACTGGAGGGGGACTACTTCTCCTGCCCCCCATCCCCCAGGGCTTGGAGGGGGAGGCTTTATGCAAGGCTGCCCAGAAGAGGGGGACTCTTCCCCTGCTCTTCACCCCCTGTCTGTCCAGGCTGTGCCACACAGAGCTCCCCTCACCCTGCGGGGAGATTTCTCCTGGCTCTCAGGGAGCTGCTGGGGTGGGCAGAGCTCTCCCCTCCTCCTCCCCACCAGCAGATGCTGCCTCTTCCCCCAGCCTCTGAACCCTGCAGGCTGAGGTGGGGGTTTCAACCCCTCCTCAGTCTAACTCAGGCCTGCCAGGGCCTGGCTATGCCCCGCCCTCAGATCAGCTTTCCTGTTGGAAGGGAAGGCTGCTGTAGCACTCCCGGGCTTCTGGCCTGAGCCACTGCAGGCATGTACTGAACGTCTATCCACTTGCAAACCGGTTCACTCTCTGTGGGTTAGTCTAACCTACAAAGATTGAATCAATTCAGGCTCAGGCTTTTTGAATGTCTGTCCCTACCAAGAGGAGATATGACGGGGTAGGAGAAAGGAAGCAACCCTAAACTTGCATTTCTCCTGTACAAATATGTTTGTACACCAACCTTGTGTCAAGAATAAAAAAAATTGGAATGTCCTTTCATCCAGTAAATACATGCTTGGAACATTCACTCACCTTGCAGGGGGATTTTTCATTTTCCACAAGAGTACCATAACCACTAAGCTACAGGGTGTTCTGGGTGAAGCTGTTTCAGTTCCTCCTGTTAAGTCTGATCCATTTGGCATGGCATACTTAAACATTTAGTGAATCAAAGGGACAGAATTAATTTAATTCTCTGGACTAGGTTTGGGGCACTAACTTGAGGAGGGCTGACTATGGATTCTAGCCCCTGCTTAATATTTGACTTAAATATGAATGTATTATCTTGAGAGATGAGAGAAGCAAGTTCAAGCAAAGGAGAAAATCAATCTTGACACTTCCAGATTTTGGATGACAGAAATAATCATAGATGTAAGGAGGTCAAACCCTGTGCTTCCAGCTATGTTTTGTATTAGACCTAATCTGGTAGATGCTTTCTTTGAATGATTGGAAATCAGGACCTGTGGGTATATAGACAAGAGCCCTAGCTACCTAGATGGTCAGCAGTATTCAGTCAGGTCTGGGTATACTCACAAACAGACCTTTAGATGTCTAAGGAACCTTTACTGATTGGCACTTTAGACACATCTAGGGGTAGACAACAGCTGAACAGAGATTGGGGGAGGGGTAGTAATTTTGAATTTGGGCACCTCTGGTGGCAGCTGGGTGAGATGAAGTACCATTGTACTTTTGTGGAACTTGAGCTTTGAGGGAACTTTTACGTGTGCTCTGAGGGTTGTGGGGGTGGGGGGAGGGAGGTGGGCAGTGCTCTAATTAGAGTGGCTCTTTGAGTCACTGTAAATTAAAGCATCACCATGTCCTAGCTGCCTGTGGAGGGTTTGGAATTGAAAGCATGGTCGGGGGTAAAAGGTAAGAAAGGTTGATTGACTTAACAAAAAACACAACTACACATAG
Organism: Alligator sinensis; assembly: GCF_000455745.1. Lineage (NCBI taxonomy): Eukaryota > Metazoa > Chordata > Crocodylia > Alligatoridae > Alligator > Alligator sinensis. Next base: position 761,132 of record NW_005842496.1, on the reverse strand, counting down.
TATAATAAGACAGACAATGACAGACAATAATAATTCACATCGCTAACTTATCGGCAGTCCCCTCTGATGCCTGATGTATGACAAGGTCTTTTTCTACAAAGCTGAGAGAAGTCAGGCGTCCCCGATCAGCGCTGTCCAAGGGGTACCAGGATGGACCCTGGTATTAAGTCCTCAGGCTCCTTGAGATCCACGGGCCCACCGAATCCAGGTCAGCAGCTAATCAGTAGTTTCTTTCACAGAGCTGCATCTTCCTTCTAAATGATTTCCAGATGTGCTAGCTAATTTATAACTTCTGAGCTATGCTGATAACTTGCAGCCATCCAGATTCTCCCTACTTCAAACTGTCCTTAGGACTGACCAATAGCAGTACAAGCCTTGCATTCTTCTGATAAGGTTAATTTTAACTACACCACAGGGCCTACTTCTAATTCTATAAGGCTTTGCTAAATTTACTAGGCCTTGCTACATATAAGGCCTTACTAGTCTTTGACTTTAATTAGGCTCTTAGCAACAACATATAGCTTAATATCTGAACAAATGACAGAAAAAAAACTTGGTCTAATTTTCACAGAGCTTTCAGCAAACACTTTTATTACACAGACATAATTTCAGCTGTCACACACCGTGTCTTGTGTATCAGTGTCTCCACACTTCAAAATGGTGGCAGGGTCACTTTAACTAAAGTTCATTTAATGAGCTTTGGTTCAAGTGCCCCTGCCACCTTTTTTAAATGCAAGGATACATGAAATACTGATACATGAAACGGAGGAGGCTGCTGGAGTGTGGTATTTGCCATGCCCCAGCAAACTTGATTAATTGAGTCTGCTCTGACGTGCTGGAATTTCAGTGCATCGGAACAGCCTCTATACTCATGTATAGATGCCCTGAGTTGCAGTGGGTTATGGTAGAGCTCTACTATAACAATGCCCCAAGTCTTTCAATAAGCATTGAGCCTCATATTTGTGAAAGGTTCAGTGGAGGATCCAAAAATGAAGTATGGAATTGAAATTAATGGACTCTGACAAACTCTAAAGTTATATGTTTTTCTATTTTCTTATCATATAAAAGGCCCATTAAAAAAATGGAATTTTTTACTTTTTTTTAACATAATACAACTATAATGCATATGAATGGCTTCAATATCAGAGGATGAACTCTAAAAAATGCCCCAAATCTATGATATTCCAGGTGAAAACTAAACTAGGGATGTTCTCATGGATACTTAGACTCTTAGGATGGCAGAATGCTTGGTTTCTAGGTTGGTAAAACCATTTGAATTTGTCTCTAGTGGGTTAAGGAATAGAGAAAATCCCACACAACTTACTGATTCGTTTTGATGCACTGGCTGGGGGAGTAGCTAGTTTCTTGCTTCATATCACAATGATTACACACTTAATTCATACAACATAATTTTATTTTAAAATTCTTTGCTACACATATAACACAGCTTAGCTTTAAGAAATACCACAAACATTAAGAACACAATAATTACATATATCAGAAACAATGCTCCAAATGCACTTCCTTCCCAAACAATGTTATAAGAATTAGTATTACAAAAACAACTACAATTACAACTAAAAGTTAAATTTGAATCAATATTATTATTTTAATCCCAGTTAGGCTCGGAAGCAGTGAGAGACGCGCGGGTGAAAGCTCGCTGCGCCCCCGCTCCCCCGAAGCTCCCCAGAAGCCCCCCAAAACCCTCCAGCAGCCGCGGAGCCCCCCGCCGACCCGGGGCCCGTGGAGAGAGGGGGCTAACCCCTTAGTGTGTGTGTGGGAGGAGGCGGCTGAGTGGAGCCGGGCTGGGTCAAGCCCCGCCCAGGCCCCTACTTGGCCCAGCCGCCCAGGGAGAGAGAGAGGAGGGGGGGTACTCACCTGTCCCCCTCCAGTAGGGCAGGGTCCCCCAAATCCCGGGCAGGGCCCCCTTATTGCCCTAAGAGCAGCTTCCTCAACTATCTATTGTTCCTGAAGAAACCATGAGATATCCCATCAGTATATCTGCCACCCATAGGAATCTCAAGCTGGCTCCCAAGTATTTGGGTTACTCCCTAATCTTAAGTGTTTCCTGATTATCAATCAGTTTCCTGAGATGGTCCAAACCAGATAACCCCTTGTCAATAGAAAAGACAATGATTTACACTACTGAGGGTGCTTCGAAGCAGCTAAACTGAGGGTATAAAAATCTGTAAGTGTGTGTGCTGCTAGAGGGAGAAGAGGAAGAGGAAAAGGAAGGAAAAGAAGTAGAAGCAGGAGGAAAGAAGGAGAAGAAGAAAACCCCTGTGCTGACACCATCCCCTGTCGTTCTTGGGACGCTGGAAGAACAGATCATCTCTCCCTTCAAGGACTGTGCTACAGACTGTGCCTGTCAGCTTTGCAGCCTGAGTACCGTGGACTAGGTGAGATCCCAGCGTTCTCTGTCTTCTTTCTAGGCATAAACTTCTGAACCTGAACTGTATCAGTTAAGCTTGAGCTAAGTTTCCCCAAATACTTAGTGAAACCAGGGTAGTATTGTCATTGTTGGTGTTTGTTTTTCTTTTGCATGTCTATTACTACTAGTACTATTATATATTTCATATGCTTAGCAATAAATAACTTTTATAGTCAAACTGGTAGTAATTGGGTATATTTTTCCTTCTCTGCTTCTCTTTCCTCCCGTGCTCTGCAGCAACGCTTCTTTTACCTATGCTAAAGATCCCTGTGAAGCCCAAATTATTGTGGGGTCTGCTCATCAAGAGGCCAAAGATTGGGACGTGCTGAGTTTGAAACACATAAGGGGATCAGCTTGTACAGGCTGATTGACCCAGTTTGACTCAGACGTGCCCTTATGAACTGAATGCTGGCCCATGAGGGTGTCAGCTGGACACCCAGCCGGATTCAGAGGGATTCTGTTTACCTGTGTGCTTGTGTCTGACTGCATTTTATTGTTGCTCTTATGAACTGATTCTTGGCATATGAGGGTGTCAGCCTGTCCATGCTGATCAGCCCGGCCAGGTCAGGCGTGTCACGTTAATTTGTGTGTGTTTGTGTGTATGACTGATTTGGTGACTGGAGGAACCCAGTCCCGTTGAGATTGAGTCCTGCAAGATAGCTCCACTGGGGGTGAGGGCTTGCAGAAGGGAGAAATACAGCTCCGTATAGTAACACAAGCAGCACATTGACAGAATCACCAAGACCCTAGAAACTATCCCTAATAAATGAGCGCACCCCAAAGTAATGGGCAAATTTGGTAACAGCACTTAGCCATGTAGGTTAGATGGATTTCTCCCTGGGTTTTTTGAACATCTGTACTTAGCCATAAACACCACTCATATTTACAATCTGTTACAGAAGGCAGGGGGTTTTTAGAACATTTCAGTTACTTCTAACTCAGCATTTAGTTTACACTGATATATTTTTGTAATCCAGAGACTGGAGATTTGGGAAGAATTAGCAACACTTTGTAGCATTGCTTGTGCAAAGCCACTTGTTCAAGATAATTTATGTCAAACAGCTCTTGAAACTGGGACTTTGTCCTTTGGGGTTATCACTGCCAGCATTTATCCACACTTCATGGGGCTGAACTGCTGAACAGAGAAATTCAATGTTATAAATTCTCTTTACAATTTTAAAACTGCCATCAGGATTTACTGAACACAAACACCCACATAGCCTAAAATTCACATTTCCTATATAAAGCAAATGATTGCATTATATAGAACGTGACCTCCAACAAACCAGTGCATTTTCCTTTTATTTGCTGACCATCGGGGATCCTGGTTTTCTCCAATTAAAAAAAAATCCTAAATTTTTTAATTAAAAAAGTAACCCAAAAATCAATATTTTTCTGTGATTGACATGAAACACCACTAGTATATAGATATATAGATATAGTGGTTTAATTTTAATCACAAAAAATATAGATTTTCGGTTACTTTTTAAAAATCTGAAAATTGGGGTTTGTCTGGTTTTTTTAATCAGAGAAAACCAGGATCCCTGCTGATCATTCCCAAGCTATAGGATGTTCTTTGTTATTAGCCTTTTCTTTTGGAATCTGATATCTGTTAACCAGGACTGGTATTTTCAAGTGATGAGTAAAAATGATTCACTCCCATTGAATTTCAATGTAAATCGAGCACTTAAATCCTGTAGTCTCCTTCAAAAATACTATCAGCAGTATGAAAGTATTAGAAGTACATTTTTTCCTATGACAAAACTGAGTTGTATTTGCTTCATGTAGATTTTTCTTTTCCCCATTTAGTTTTGGTGACAGTGTTGTTGAAAGAATGCCACATAATGCATAGCTGCTTATTCAGGTCAGTCGGATGTCATTAGTGTCTCTGAACAGATCTCATTAAACACCTGTATCTGTTTAGGATACATTAAACTAGACTCTTCTCTGTGATGAGAGAAAGTGTAGAATCCACTGAAGAGAAGGAAGTTAGCTGCAGAAGTTTTGCCTCCTTAGAATCAAGAATAAAATAAACATTAATTAAAAAAAATGGGCAGACGTGTGAAAAGTATTGCAGCTCCAGGTCCCCAATGACATGAAGAATTTACAATTTAGATGCAACTTTTTCAAAAGGATAGAATGTAAATAAAATAAATAAAGACCCCCTCTTGGAGGTCTAGTTACTCTGCCTTTGATTAAAAATACAGGTCATATCCAGATAATAAAAGAGCACCCAATCTCTGGCCATAATTTGACAAACATATACTGCTAAACTAGAATTTGTCTCCTTTCCCATATTATTCTTTCCCAAATACCTGTTCAAAATAATGGGATTTTAGAGTTCCCTGAAAGTTAACTGTTTTGGAGTGTTTGGGGCCGGAAGTGGGGAGACAAGAGTGAGTGCTGTGCTAGCATTCTCTCCTTTTAGAAAATTTCAGGATCAGTGACTACACTAATCTCCACACTTCCAGGGCTCCAAGGACAGGCAGTCTCTGAGGATGACTGATGCCAGGGCATGTACACCAAGCTACCTATATAATGCTAGTGAAACTTCCTGTACATGTATAAACAAATAGAGACTGCCATGCAGCATTTGGAGATAAAGCTTTAAGCTTCACTGTAGAGAGACAAATTGTGATTACAAATGAGGAATTCCATTCCTGAGGTGCAGACTAAGCTACATACTGCAAGTTCCTTTGGCAATCAGACCACTGCCTAACAGAGCACGAGTAATTAATCCATCTAGCCCATCTCAACAAATCTCAGTGATGTATTATTAGCTTCCCTGAAAGTGACAATGCCCTGCTAATTTCCAAGTTGCTATCAAAGGCAAGGTATTCTGAGAAAAAATAGAGGTGAAGTATTGTTGTATCCAGAGGTGTTGTTACCAGAGGTGTAACTGGCCAGTTTTATGCACTGGGCAGTGGTGACGCACAGTGCAGGAGCAACAGCTAGAGGTCTGTGACTGTAGAGGCAGATGTCACCTTTTTATTTTTTCACCACCAATATGTATTGAGTGCCCATTTGAACACTAATTTTTTACTGCAAAAAAGGAGGTGGCATCTCTCCCCCACAGTAGCAAACTTCCTGCTGTGACCTCCTCTGCAAGAGTTGAAGCCAGTGCCAAATCTGGAGCTGTTGCTGGGATGGTACAGGTGAAGAGAGGGATGGGAAGGATGGTGAGGATCCCCTCTAGCTCCATTTGGGTGTTCCTATCCTCCTTGGCAGCACCTGGGGCTCATGCCCCACTCACCCATGCTATTCCCTGGGTGGTCCAAGGAAATTTATCTAACTCAAGAGGTTTTTTTGTGATATCTTATTGAACCAGCTGCATAGCTGGGAGAGAAGTTTGACAAGCCAACCTGAGGAAAGTCAGTGTGTGCCCTGAGTACCATTGTAACTATCCTTAATGTAGTACAAGCAGCTAAGCAGAGGCTGAGTGTATGCTCTAAGCAACAATAAAGGAGCATTTATTAGGTGTAAAAAGGTGAAGGAAGGCTGTTTCCACAACAATTACTTGGCAGGTTTTAAATCTCTTAAATCAGAAATTACTATTGAAATCAATCAGGTTTGATCAATGGCAAGTGCCAGTTGCATCATATAAACAGCTGCCTGCTTTACCTGTGGACATTTTAAGTATCTTATAATTAGGGACCTACCAAATACACGATTTCATGGATTTCACGGAAATCATGTAATTGTCAGTGTCCCTTGAAATAGGCAGTTCCACATGAAAAAGCAGAGGGAACTGTCTCTAGTGGGTTATGGAATAGAGAAAATCCCACACAATTTACTGATTCGTTTTGATGCGCTGGCTGGGGGAGTAGTTAGCTGATTGCACGATTTCACAATGATTACACACTTAATTTATACAACACAATTTTATTTTAAAACTCTTTGCTACGTATATAACACTGCTTAGCTTTAAGAAACACCACAAACATTAAGAACACAATAATTACATATATCAGAAACAATGCTCCGAATGCACTTCCTTCCCAAACAATGCAATAAGAATTAGTATTACAAAAGCAACTACAATTACAACTCAAAGTTAAATTTGAATCAGTACTGTTATTTTCATAATATACTTACAATCCTAGAATTCCGAGAAGCCAAACACCTAAATATGGTTTCATTCCTCAGTAGTACAATTTAATGGGTTGGCCTCAGTAGTACGGTTCAATGGGCTCGCCTCAATACTGATAGGACTAAGTCCCCTTCCTTCAGTCCCTCTGCAGCTTCAGTGTGAACTAAGAGATTCGTGTTCACGGAGAGGGTGGTTCAGGTGATCAGCCTGATCCGGTCTACACTTGCGATTCTTCCTTCGTTGTTCTGCAAGTGTGATTACCTCCAATATTGGGACAGTAGATTACAGTTTTTATTGAGTGAATTGCCGTCCTGGGCTCCTCCTACCCAAACCTGTCATTACTGCCAAATTTGGGCTCGGATCTTACTTAACAGATTCTTTTGCTTGGTAATCAGTTTCTTTTGTTGATCATTTTAATTACTTTGGGGAACTTCCATACCACTGCAAGTGACCTTTTCTTTCCAATTTTTTCAAAGGCCCTAGGGTTTGATCTCTCGGAATTTGCGATATTTGCTTAAGGGTCATTTTTAGGTTCTCTTTGTTAAAGGCCTCTACAGATAAAATTCAAAAGTTAAGACTTTGAGCAAAGTCAGGACCTTCCACACGTAGACCAAAACAATGGCCTAGATAAGAAGATAAATCTTGTCTTCTTCCTGAAACTGGCTAATGGGCAACCATTACAAACATTCAAACTATTTCATTCAATATGACAGAATTGTTAATTATTCTCTTTTTTTTCTCCATTTATTTTTAACACTGATGATTGTGACGGGGCAAGCTTTTACACTCAGTGCAAGCACCGGTCTGCCTCCTGTCTATGGGCTAGATGCCCACCTCACTCTCTGCCATGCCTTGATGTCATAGTATTAGGATGTTAATCAGGTGGGAGGCTGCCCATTTTGAAGTGCAATTTTTAGGGGGATACCCACAGCTCTGTTGCATCCCTACACTGTGGCCCAAGCCTCACAGATGGCAATCCAGGTAGCTCATTATCTGTGGTCCCCTCTCTGGGACCTTCAGTTCCCCCTTATGCCCTGGTCCCATCTCAGGCCACTCAGGACCCCAAGCTTCTTTGCTCTGTGGGCATCCATCATGATGTTCCCCTGGCCCTTTTGACCCCTCTCTGAGTCCTGGCACCAGCATGCACCAATCAGGTACCTCAGGTTGGGTCTAAGCTGCATGGCTGGCTTTCAGGGATCAGGGGTCCTCCATTCCCAGCTCAGGCACTTCACAAAGTGTGCTTGGCCCCACCAGATCACTCACCCCAGCAGGTTCAGGTGCTTCAGGAAGCTAATTTGGCCTTCCCTGCATTATCTAACCCACCCAAAGGTGGGAGATGAGGTTAAGGCACCCCAGCCCACCTTACACCAGGAAGGTACTCACTACTGGCATTTACATGGGGACTACTACACCACCAGCAGCCCCACCAGGCCTTTCTGCCCCAGCAGGGTGCAGTTTTAGGTTATGCCCAGGACCAACGAGGCCTCCAAGCCATCCCCATAGCCTCACCCTTACCTCCAAGGTGTTCCTGGCAGAGCTAAGCAGAGAAATGTTTCTTCTCTGCTGGCTGATCGTGAACTGCCCTATGCTCAGGGAATTGGGCCTTAAAATGGTCACCCTTATCTGGCACCTGCCCCTTCCTGGCCTTGTCCTTAAACTGGCAGGCCCTACCAGTGCCTCATCACAATGATATCTTCATTGATTAGGTTTGATAATTTGATCAGCAGCTGCAAGCGATACTATTTAATCACTACTGTTTTTTAATATTTCACTGCCTGTAACATGTGAGAGCTTAAGTTAGCATTTCTGTTGGTAAAAAAATTGTAGATAGAGAAACCAGTTCTTCCACCAGTTCATGGCATGCTATAAGGGATAAATCAGAGCTGTGTGAGAGAGCTCAATGAATGATACCAAATATGTTTTATATTAACATATGGGTTCATCACAAACCTCTACCATGTACAATTTTTTTTCTTAAAAGGCCATTGCCTAGTTCTGAAAAGTTTCAATAACACCACCACCTGTATTGCTCTAGATTATGCTTTTCATCTGTAGATCTTCAAATGCCTTACAAACTAAGTCACTATTATTATCCCATCTTACAGAACAGGCATTTGTCTGTAGACAAATCTCACTTGTATCTACTGAATATGCCTTGAAATCTAGACTATTTTAAAAAAAATAATGTGGGTGCATAATGTGCCTTATATTCTATTCTTACTCAGCTCATAGTGATATCAGTGAATGTCCACATAAATTTCAAACACAGTATATCTCTCTCTGTTGTTAAATATCCAAGCCATATATATCTTTTTACAGTATTCCTATTTCATATATAAATGGCATCCGTCAGGGATATGTAATGAAAGTAGTATGCGTTCATAACTGGATTTACATTTATTTCATTTTGGAGGCATTTTTGGCAATACACAATTAGTTTTAAAATAATCTCTTCTTGCAGTGTTATTCTCATTATAGTAACTTTTACAGAACTCAAGGTCATTCCCATAGCTCAAAGGAAAAAAGTTGTACAAGTCAGTGGTTAGAGAAAATGGACCTTTCATGTTCAACTTCACTTTTCTGTCTCAAAGAGTAAGGCTCAGCTCCTCAAAGGTATTTAAGTGCCTAACTCCCATTGATTTCAGCTTGATTTCAATTTCAATCACTGAGAATTAAGCAGCTAAATACCTTTCATGATCTGGGCTAAAGAGACTTAATATATTTTAAATTTCTTTTTTGCAGATTAACACTTTTAAAATGCTGTTGAGATGAACTCGCTTGATTGCAAGAGTCATAATGTTTTGCTTCACTACTATGGAAATAGCTTATATTAATTAAGCAGAGAGCTTCATTAAATTATATACACACTGATTATTCTCAGATTTATGGATATTTTTGCTACTCTCTGTGTATGGCATCTCACTATATTTATCAAATATCTTTACTTGGATATATTAGAAGTTTTGTAATGGCAAATATTAATAAAACTGAATTTTGGCAAAGGATTATGACCACTATTGTTTGTATTACAGTAATATTTGAGAGAGGCCATAACCAAGAACAAATTACCTATGTACTAGATACTGCATTTGTAGCTGCTTTACTGCAATGTACTCATTACTTGTCTGATTCATTCAATTTCCAAATAATATTGTGTTTCTTTTTGTGCATAAAATTATATTTATTTTTCAGAAAACTTTGCTATAATTGTCATTTGTCCCTAGGTTATATCTTGATTTCCAGTGATGACCTTTTTATTATCTTCATGTTTTTTCATCTTCTGTTGGAAAGTTGAGCAGTTAACTTCAGTCTTGTCCTCATTATTTTAATGTTTTCTAATACTATATATATTTTATTCAAGAGAGTGCACTGGTTCACCAGGAACCCAAGAATATAGAGTAAACTATAAATACATGAAATTTCTGGTGCAAATCCCAGAAATATGCAAAACTGTCTGCTTTGGGGTTTTACTACATAATTCAAAACTCAAACTGGTCCGCAGAAAGCTTCGTAAATTTTACAGACCTCTGCTTTGAACCCAGTTGTAAAAATACTATAAATAATCACTATCTGAAATATAGTAAAGAAATTAAAATATGCAAAAATATTTTTTTGTGTTGCTTTGAAGGCATACTGAGCATGATTTTATCCTTGCACTGAGACATTTAACATTTGAAAGAAAGTTGATTAAAAATCAGGTGATAGCTCTTTGTGCATGTGTGTGTTTGTGTCTTTGGGAAAGAAGAGAGTGATAACTGTGGAAATGCAACTCTTAATATGGATATACTTTCAAATGAAGTATTTTTAGAATAATAAAAAGGGAACAGGAAAGAAAGAATTGAAATTTTTCATTCAAAGCCTTGTGTGTTATTTAGGAGAGTTGAGAAACAGACAATGGGCATGGAATGAGAAACATATGGAAAAACTCCTATGGAGCATCCTGTGTGAAAACAATCCATTCAGATCCAAGAAACATGGGAGTCAAAAAAAGAAAAGGAGTCTCCCCCCAAAAAGAAGCGGTTGAGTCTCTTTTGGGGCATCTCACTGAAAGGATCAGAGGAACCTCAAAACCCTGTGAGATTGGCATACAAGAGAAGGATGAGAAAACAATGCATGACACGTGCAAATATATATGGCAAAAATTTGAATCTGGTTCTTGTTTTCAAGTTTTCTAATAATATATTTCCTTTTAATGATTAACAGCATTTTCCCTGTATCATTGTCATTTACCATTCTATGTAGACATTTATACTTCTATTTATCATAATGATACCTTGGTCCCTGATCATTTGCTTATTTTGCAACAGATTTTATGGAACATACTTTCATTGGAAACATACACGGGGGGTGACTTTCCATCTCATTGCAAATGTTACTTACACTTTTTAAAGCCATACTAATCCATACTGAAAGCTTGTGGTTCTTTAGGATGTTTGTCCATAAGATTTGTTATTCTGTTTGATGTTTTTTCTCAAAATCTTGATCATATATTTGGGAAAATGACACCAAATGAAATCAATTAAAAGCAATAGAAATAGAAAATTAGCCATTACTATAGAAATATTGTTGTATAGGTTGTCCCATTGTGCTATTTATGAAGTTATTTTACTTTGCTTATTGTCTATAAGCAGGCAACACAGAAATATAACAGATTGTTTCTATGGTATATTGTTGACTTCACAGATATTTTACCAAACCTTAGGACATGTTTAGAAGTCAAATATATTTTACCCTTGGATACATTCAATTTGTATTCATTTTAGTGCTTACTCTGTTAATTAGAAAAGGTTATAAGATTAATAACTAGTCATTGCTAATATATGCAATGGACTGTAAGCTTTGGTTGGTGGTATTTTTCCCCAAAGAGGCACTAGTGATTAGTTCATACATATCATAGCAAAGTACTGTCTGCTAACTTTCAAAGCTGCTCATCTTTATGTAACACCCGACCCCACACCCTTCCCCACCAAAAACTAAACAAAACAGTAGAGACAGAATCCTCTTTCACTTTAAATGCCCAAATGGCATTTACCAAGTCATGGAACTGCCATTTTTGGTGCTCATAGTCTGTAATCCCACCCTGTACATATTGAGGACACATAAACACCCATAGAACTACAGCTGCTGAATATGCACAGTCAGCTCTACTCTAGCCAGGCAAGTATATAGCACTATATACCATATGTATACTTTATCATGGGTATGTCTACAGAAGATGCTGATTGCACAGTAGCTGAAAAATATTGTGCAGTAGTGCTAATATGCTACTGTGCAGTATTACTAGGCTACTACACAGTAGCATCACCTAAAAGATGTTTGCTGGTGCTACTATAAGTACTAATAAATGAGCAGTAATGACTGTGCAGTAGTGTCTTGTGCAGATGTGCCCTGTTTGTCCTTAAATTGTAGTTTAGCAAACACCAGAAACGGGGCGGGGGGGCAGAGGGAGGGTGCTGTCTTATGTCTTAACCCAGTGGTTTTAGATCTTGTTGAGAAAGAAAGAAACCTATAGGTTCTAGGCCTCTCTTCCAGAGGGAGATTGAGCCTACGTTTTTCCCTGCTTCCCAGCACAATGCTCTAATCATCAGGTCACAGGTTAGGCTTTATGCAGCTGTCTGTCTAGCCCTCCTGTGGAAGTTGTACCACTGCACCTTGCACGTAATAGAAATGGATAGAAAGCAGTGGGGAAGTTTCTGATCTATTGGGAGCAGAGGCCCGGGAGCAGAACTATTGGGAGCAGAACTCAACACGTACCATATTAGTGAGCTATACACCCTGAGTCTCCACTCTTGGTTGCCTAAAGGCTGGAGAGGATACTGGGTAATGCCCAATCTATGGCTTGATAATTAGCAGTGATCTGGGAAGATGGAGAACTGAAGGTTCAAATCTCTGGGTGAGAGGGGTCTAGAAACTAGATCACATGCTTTCTGAGGGAGTGCCCTAAACATTGGGTTATTTGGCTAAAACACACAAGGGCTCTTTTCCTCCTGTGTCTATACATGTTAACCATGGCTTGTTAGGTTTATGACTTACCCAGCCTGATTCACCCAGAGTACACACTTATGGAACAAAATACCTTCCTGCCCAGAGCACAACTTATGCTATATGCTCAGTAGCCATATGGACACACTTAGTGGCTTTGAATAGACAATAACAAGCTCTGAGAGTTGTCTGAGGCAATTTTTAAAAACATTTTCCAGCCCTTTATTTCATACACAATACATTTTCAGTATCTTAGTATTAACATATAACAGTATTGTTTTATTTCTCATGCTCTTCTACAAAAATAATTGCAATTAAATACAGAAACATGTTTTCATGAAATCAAGAGATGCCAATAAATCTCAGTGTGCGCGCCAACAAAAAGAATACTCAATGTCCCATCGAAGTGTGAACTGAAGCTCCTGTGTGCACTACAATCCCATAAGTGTTCTTTCAGTTTCATGTGTAAAATATCCTGTATTATGAATATTGGGAACATGTTTCTGTACTGTGTTATTGTTTTGTATAGGCTCACATGCTCTGAATCATAAAACAGTAATATTAGAAAATAAATATTAATAGGCATCATTCTCTGCAATTTGTGTATTCAGCCTTATACCTCTGCTTGTAATTCCTATGCATTCTTATAATGAAGAATATGCTGATTACCTTATATTCTTTTTTGCTCATGATTAAAAAGCTGAGTAATTGCAACAATTTTAACAGTTAATACCTAGGTTGTCAAATTTATTCTTCAAGCTTTGGATAACACAAGGTACAGAACATGAAAGATAAGTCTAGATTTATGCACAAATGTAAGAAATCTGATAGCGTCCTTTTCTCACAGGTAGAGGTTAGAATAGACAAATTAATTTGCTAGAAAGGACATGATTGCATTTAAATTGTTACCTGTAATGTGTTACGAATTGGGGGATGTATAAAGTAAACTCTCACCATTTTCAATGAAAAGTTTATACAGTAATCAAAGATGGAATATTTCCTTAAGTAAGGGCCTCTTTACACAATAGGGTCTAATGTGTGCATGATAGGCAGTGTGATTATGGGATCATGCATTATATCCCATCACGCCTAACTGCCTGCACTGGCTTCCATGACTGCAAGCACTGCAGCTGACCAAATGTTCAGTCTTCACCAAATTCTCGTCATTACTTCAATATAGCCTTGATCTTTGCAGTTATTATTCAATTATATTAATAGGATGGGACAGTTTGTATCTCTCAGTTCATGAGGATGGTTTTAAGTAACATGCTGTAACTCTGTTAATGCAACATTGGGAGGAGCATTTTATTTCTCTTCCTATCTATAGTACTGAAAACCTGTAGTAAACTCACTGCAGCTTGCCTCTATAATTCAGCTTTCTTTTGAGTCTTATCACCTTTTCCCTTCCTTTGTCTGAAAACACGTAAGGGCTTTTTCTTTCATATAAAGAAGATGTATCAATGATACCCAAGGTTGCTTGGATGAGGGACCTGAAGCTTTTGGTCTCTTTCTATCAATGACACAAGGTGCTTTAAACTAAACACCCCCAAAATGTCTAATATTACTGTCTAAGTCCTATTCCTATAGCTGAATCGTGCCACTGTGATACTATTTTTCCTTCTAGGCAGTACTTCCCTCCTTCCCTAAACACCTTCACCAGTGTGGACCCAAGGGGGAAAAAAATCCTTCCTGACACGCAAACAGAGGAGTGGTCAGACTTGATGCATACTCAAATCATAGCTCCTATAACTTATGAAAGGGACAGTGGGGCAGCTAAAGAGAACATGTGGTCCAAGAACATCTAGCCAAGTTTTAAAAGCATGGGAAGTTAGGGCTAATCAGATCCTGTCTCCCCTTGTTCGGGAAATGGAAGGTGGACAGTATCCCAAACATACATTATTCCCATCGCTCAGGTTCTGCTCAGTCTTTTGTAGGACCAAACAAATTTCCCAGTTGGTGCAATGCTTGAAGTGTCTCAGTGCATCTCAAATTCAAGCAATCCTACACAAACACTACACCAATTAAACACAATTCACATTTCAAAGGTTCTCTTCTCAACCAAGACGTCAGGAAACTTTCTTACAAAATGAGGACTTCTAGGCTAGGGACAGGTTAGTCTACTCTGCAAAGCTTGAACCAGTTTGGAGTTGGATAAACATTCAGACACATGCCTGCAGTGGCTCAAGCTTGAAGCCAGCAGGTACTAGAGCAGCCCTCCCTCCCCTTCCACAGAGCTATGCTGAGTGGGGCATGGTCAAGCCTCAGCAGCACACTCTGATTATTCCCCCTCTCCTGAGCAGCCCATTAGGACATGTTTATCACCCCTAACTCAGTGTTCATCAACCCATTAAGAAAACAAAGCCTTCTTAAACAGCTTTTCCAAGGAAGGACATTAAGCTACCTGTTGATTAGCTCCAAAAAGCCTGTCTGCCTGTCTTGTCCCACAGCATGGATTGCAGCCAGTATGTGGTCTGCTAGCTAATGTTGAGGTGTCTGAGTAAAACAGAGGGGTGGGAGTGGGGCAGGAAAATAATCCCCATTTAGCAGGGAGAATCCAGGCAGACACTGCCTACAGTCTCTGCTGGAGCTCTGGCCATGGAGTAGAGAGGAGGGGCCAGCCCTGCTGTGGAGTAGAGAGCCCTGCCCAGCCCAGATAGCATGCAGGGATGCTGGGGGAATCTGGTTTATTTTAAAGCAGCAAAGGGTCTGGGATAGACATTGCATAAACCAGTTTGACCAAATCAGTTAAGTCTGACACTACATTCAACCAGGTTTATCTCAAACTGGTTTCAGCCATTTTCAAACTGGTTTATGTGCACTGAACATCTGTTCTGTTATAGTTTTCAACCAGTTTCTGATCACTTAAAATTGTTTATGTGTAATGTCTGTCCCTAGCCTTATACTACATGTTCTGAACATGCCATGTAGATGTACACAGCACTAAATTAGGATAAAGTTGGATAAGGCTTATCACTTCCAGTATATGACATACTCCTACCAGACTGTTTCTGCTACAGCACATGCAACTGCGCAGAATTTGAGCCTAGTTCTCATCTCATCTTATATGATTCTTCTGGTTTCACTAGTATAACTGCTAAGTTGTATATGTGTGAGAAGAGAGTCACACTCCCTGAGTCTTGTGTTTTGATTTGTATGAATGTAGGCTGAGTGGGAGCTGGTGGTGGGGGTCATGGCCTTGTTATAAACTGGCCATTTGTCCTTCACTATGTGATCAGGTGTACATTTTTTGCTGGGAGAAAAGAATCTAATGATTATTTCTTTAGGAGGCTCTGAGTCAGTTTTTCCGTGGTACAAAAACATGAAGAAGACAGTTAAAGCCATTGGTACCAGAACTCTGTGCAGTTTGGAATGATTAAAATCTTAACCTAAGTTTTCTGAAAAAAATCCACAGCTTTTGTAGATTCTTGTTGTTTTTGCATGGAATAGTTTTAAATTACCTCCTTTTCCAAAACAAGTTGTGGAGATTCTGAATGCAAAGAATACAGAAGTTTGAGAAAAAAAATTGCTGCCAACAGATAGACCAAGAATAGGCCTATTAATTCCAACACTTAAAGGGAAGTGGTTCTAAAGGATTTCGAAAGGGAATATATTTTAATAAATTCAGGCCTGGTCCTAGAGGAGTGCTTATTTTCAGTAGCACTTGCTGAAATCTTCTCTCTGACTGGCTGCTTTCCCCACTTGCTGGCTTTCTGGGAAAAACCGAACAATCAAAGCTAGTGTAGGGACCAGGCTAACTATGCTCCTTTTTCCTTCTGTGAGGGATATATTCTCATGGGTATGGAGGAGAAGAAGGAAGAAGTAAAAGTCCAGCAGCCCTGGACTGCTTTGGTCCATCTTCCCTGCCTGTGAGTTTGGGGTGACTCTCTTCCCTCTCTTCTCCTCTCCAGCCTGGCAAAGAGACAGGGAACCTTGCTTAATCCAGTGTTCAGCCTGAGAAAAAGTGATGAAAAATCCTAGGATCTACAGATAAGGTAGAAATGAGGCTGGAGTTGAGGCAAAATTCATGGGAAGGCTGGAGAGGAAAGGGATCACTTGAGAGGGTTGGGAGCAAAATCATTTTTGGACAGAGGGATGGGCAGATGTGTCAGTGATCCCCAGCACACTCCTTTTAGATTCTTTTAATTACTGGTTAAGTTTATTGTTGATCCATCAGGTGTTTAAGCTAGGTAAACAAACAAAAGTGTCTGATCTTTTCATATGAGCTTGTTGAATCCTGATGTCCCCTCACATCTCATTCATTAGGGAACAGTTGTCAGTAAAGAGGGCTCGTATCTGGGAAGGGTAAATAAAATAAAAAGGAAGAAATGTACTATTTATATTTTTACATTTTATCCAGTGTTAGTTTTATTTTTCATTTCTTTTTTCTCTTCCCTTTCATAGCAACCCTCTTGCAAATGCCCAGTATAGATCCTAAATACACACAGAAAGCATACTACTGGGGCTCAAACTGGGCCAGCATGTGAAAGTATGCCATAGCAAGGATATTTTATTCTCCAAAACCTATAAATGTCAAGATTGTTAACTATTTCACTATTCATCAATGTATGTAAGAAAGCAGAGGAAAGTCTATACTGTGAAAAGTTGCTCAATTTCCTGCGAGTGACAGCTCATTTTTGTGCCATGAATATATGGGCTTAGAAGAATACTGCCACCTTTTTTCTCCATCTGAATCAAATTTCTCATCAGATCCCTCTGAGACATCCAAGTTCACTCAAGAAGGAGCCAGATCTAAGAGGCTCAACATAATACCCAGTGTCCACAGAAGGGTAGCTAAATACAACCTGCTAGTAGAGTCTAATGGTTATTTCAGGCTCTACTGGGAGTAAGACCATAGAAGTCCAGGGAGACTCTGGGTGCATCTACACATTCATTCATGCACCATAGTTATTGTTCATTAAGTTTACTACTTGGCTAACCAAGTACTAAATTAATGCGCAGTAACCGGCACTACTGCATAGTGCACAGTAGCGCTGGTGCACAGTTTTTTCCAGATGCTAGATGCACAGTGCAGTTCAGTTAGCATATTAGCACGTGTTTTGCTACAGTGCAGTAACATATTAGCATAATACAGTGCAGTAGCGTATTAGCATGGGTTTTGCCCAGGACACCACTGTCAGTGTTATTAGTCTACTGTGCAGTTAGTGTCTCGTGTAGATGCACCCTCTGTGAACATACATATTTCTTATCTATTGGCCATGGTATTTGATATGGGCATAGTATTTTGTGCTAGGGAGAGTATCACTTTCTTTTTTGTGTTCTGGTTCATCCCTAGATGACTACTAATGATTTCTAGCTTTTTTTCTTTTTTCCTTAGGTGCTTTTTTTTTTTTTTTTTTGCCTTTCCTTTTCTTCTGAAACAAGTGACCAAACCAAACAACACATCTCATTCTATATCTCAGCTATGGGATTAATAGGTTCAAATAACAATCACATTGTTATAATTAACTTAGCATTATACTTATGATACAGTTAATCATCATATAGTTAAAGAGTGAGGTTTGTTCTTCTGCAGATAAACTGAGATGCTTTTCAGTACGCTAGAGCACTATTCACTTTTGTTTTTAATAGATCAAATGTTAGGATTTCTCCTTGGAGTTTATTTAATTGTTTTCTAGATCTTGTTAGCTGGAAGCTTTAAAATTGACCCAAGTTTTCCATTAATATTTATTTGCTATTTTTTAACCCATTTTCCCCAAAGCTTTTTGTTATACTTCCCTTGAATAGTACCACCCAAGGAAAACAACCAACTTACATGATTTAAAGTAGTTCCTTCATGGGTTTTTTTTCCTTGCCAGGGGCCATAAATAAATATTAGAAACAGGTGGCACTAGCCAAAGCCCTAGAATTTGCTTTATTATGTGTGTGCATTTACAGCTTTCCTATGTGACAGTCTCATTTACTCAGTGCTACAGGCAATCTCTGTCTGTGCCTAAAAATAACTGTAACAGCTGCACCAAGGGAACAATCATGGTGGGGAGGGAGAAAATGCACAAGAGTAAAAGGCAACTTAGAAAAGGATTGGAGCCAGAGGTATTCAAGGCTGGAGCTCTTTCATTAACTGGAAGCACTCTTACTTTGAGGAACATGCTGTGCTTGCTTCCACTCCCTCTATCTGTGTTGATATTTTGCCCATTGACATTATTTACCTATAATAATCTCTCAAGAGACTGTCAGGTTAGTACAAGTTGCTAATTTTAGAAAAGCAGTTTTAAAAATGTTTTTAAAATAGATTTATTCTGCCTTTCCTCTGATTCTTTTAAAGAAAAAGCATAGAAGACAAACCACCAGTTTACAAACATTATCAATTGCATGTGGCACTGTGTATTTGGGATATATGGGAACCCATTTAAAGTCACCAACAGAACTAAGCCATGTGAAAGAAGTACTTTTCCTCATGTTGGAGATATAAAACAAACAACAGTTCAGAAGAGGGTATGGCTCAGACTTCTTATTCTCTCTCTCTCTCTCTCTCTCTCTCATTACTGAATTCTGTCACTGGAACTTGAAAAGTCCATACATATTTCAAGGTTGTCTTAAATCCATGTTATAATATCCTTTCCCAATATCCTTCTTTTGGAAAAAGTTATGAATTTGGATAAAAAGAACACTAAAAATAAAATTACCTACACAAATTTGCAAAAAAATCCCTTTCTCTACAACCTAAAAGGTGGGGGGTGGGAAAAGCTTTGTCTGGTTCATCAGAGGAAAGAAAACTTTAAAGATTGCCCCCTGTTGGATCTGTGTCTCACTTTTTGGCATTCATCCTCCTTGGCTAGGGACAGACATTACACATAAACCAGTATAAGTGATCCCCACACCTTTAATTTACATGCATGTAATCCCTTGTATCCAAGGATGTTGCTGAACATGGCTTCTCTTGGCTAGTGTCCTGTCTGCTCACAGCCTATCCATGAAGATGAAGGTGAGGGTCTGGGCAGACAAGTCCCAGCTGAGAGAAGGTTAAAGCTGTAAATGTGGGGGTATGTATGAAGGCAGCCCTTCTCAAGCTGGAGCAAGTTACAAAAGGGAGGAAGGCCTGGACTGGATGAGTTGCTGCTGGCAGTTTCCAGACGTATTACTTAATAAAGTTTTGGGAGTAGTTAAACTGCACTCCTGGTGCCTTTTCATTGGGGATTTCATTGAGCTAGGGAGACTAGTCAGGGAGGCATTGAGGTCCCGGAGTGGTGGGGAGTTGGGAGTCCAAGAAGAGTGGTCATTCCTGAAGGAGACAATACTTCAAGCCCAAAGGATGGCAATCCCGTACCAAAGGGGGCAACAGTGCTCAAAAACCCCCATGGCTCACCAAAAGCATCCAGGAACGTCTCAAACCTAAGAAGGAGGCATACACCCAATGGAAGGGAGGAGCCATCACCAGGGAGGACTATACCTCCCTTGCTTGGGATTGTAGGGGTGCTGTTAGGAAGGCCAAGGTGGAGATGGAACTGGGACTAGCAACCCGGATCAAGGATAAAAAGAAATCCTTTTTTAAATACATAGGGGTACTAACAAGGTTCCAGGTAATGTGCGGCCTCTGCAGGACACACTTGGAAATCTGGTGGATTCACCAGATGACAAAGCTAAGCTCTTTAACAATTTATTTGCCTCCATTTTGCTGAACAGGGACCAGGTCATCCCCCCCACCGGGTTCCCTTATGGTCCCAGGAGAGTCACAGCCAGACCCAGGGTCAGAGAGGACCTAGTCAGGGAACTTCTGGTGGGACTGGACATGTTCAAATCAGCAGGTCCTGATGACTTCCACCCCAGAGTGCTGAGGGAATTAGCAGAGGTTATTGCGGGACCCCTGGTACAGCTTATGAGTACACGTGGTGCTCTGGAGAGCTGCCAAAGGACTGGAAAAGGACCAATGTGGTCCCCATTTTCAAAAAAGAGAGGAAGGAGGACCCAGGACATTATAGGGCTGTTAGTCTTTCCTCGGTTCTGGGGAAGTTCTTTGAGAAAATTATGCAGGTGCACATCTGCAAGGGGCAAGCAGGGGAGTGTATGCTTAGGGGCAATCAACATGGGTTCATTAGAGGAAGGTCCTGTCAGATCAACCTGGTGGTCTTCTATGACCAGGTCACAAAATCCTTGGACACAGGTGTCGCGGTGGACGTAGTCTTTCTGGACTTTAGGAAGGCCTTTGACACTCTCTCACCCCATTCTCATTAAAAAATTTAGGAGATTGTGGTGTCGATGCCTACACAGTCAGATGGGTCGCCAATTGGCTGGAGGGCCACACCCAGAGAGTGCTGGTGGATGGGTCATTTTCAACCAGGAGGGATGTGGGCAGTGGGGTCCCCAGGGCTCAGTCCTCAG
Source organism: Alligator sinensis (assembly GCF_000455745.1). Classification (NCBI taxonomy): domain Eukaryota; kingdom Metazoa; phylum Chordata; order Crocodylia; family Alligatoridae; genus Alligator; species Alligator sinensis. The sequence continues at coordinate 740,292 of NW_005842496.1, read as the reverse complement.
GCCCGCACTGTTCAACATCTTCATCAGTGAATTGGACGAGGGGGTGCAAAGCACCTTGTTCAAATTCACAGATGACACTAAGATGTGGGGAGAAGTGGGCACGCTAGAAGAGAGTGACAGGCTGCAATTGCATCTGGACAGGTTACAGGGGTGGGCAGATGAGAATAAGATGGGATTCAATACTAACAAGTGCAGGGTAATGCACCTAGGGAGAAAGAACCAGCAGCATACCTACAGGCTGGGGAACTCCCTTCTCATCAGCACAAAGGCAGAAAAGGATCTTGGAGACATTATAGACTCCAAGATGAACATGGGCCACTGTGGCGGAACATAGGGTGCTCCTGCCACTTTAAGGGCCTGGAGCCGGCAGCCTCCAGGTGCCTGATTGCGGCAGCCCTTTTGGCGCCCATATAAACCAAGCAGG
>NW_005842496.1:735037-739366 GCF_000455745.1 Alligator sinensis | reverse complement strand
TGTAGCCCAGTTGACGGCGGAGTGGCCGCCTGAGTAGTGAAGGTCATAGTGGGGTCTTCCATAGAAGATTCTGGGGCCCAGTGCGGGGGCCGGTGAGGAAGAACACCGTGATGCCATCTGCGAGGCTTGGGCTGTGGTATTAGGGGAGGTTGGAGCTGCAGAGCGCCCCTTGGCATCGGGGCAGTACGAAGGGCAGCCTCCCGCTTAATTGACATCAATATATGGATCAATTATCATCAAAGGCGTGGCGGGCGAGATAAGCGGGCGGTTGCCCAGAGACAGAGGGCGGGCCGTGGAGATCCTCCAGTGAGGAGGCCCTCCGTCACAGCCACCAATGTGGGGATGCAGTCAGGAAGGCTAACCGCATCTTGTCATGCATCCACAGGTGCATCATGAGCAGGTCCAAGGAGGTGATCCTCCCCCTCTATATGACATTGGTCACTCCACAGTTGGAGTACTGCATCCAGTTCTGGGCACCGCACTTCAGGAGGGATGTGGACAACATGGAGAGGGTCCAGAGGAGGGCCACTTGCATGATCGGGGGCAGCAGGGCAGGCCCTATGAGGAGAGGCTAAGGGACCTGAACCTGTTCAGCCTCCACAAGAGAAGGCTGAGAGGGGATCTAGTGGCTGTCTATAAACTGGCCAAGGGAGACCAGCAGGCAATGGGAGAGTCCCTGTTCCCCTGAGCACTACTGGGAATAACAAGGAATAATGGCCATAAATTGACGAAGAGTAGATTCAGGCTAGACATCAGAAAGCACTACTTCACAGTCAGGGTGGCTAGGATCTGGAACCAACTTCCAAGGGAAGTGGTGCTCGCTCCTACCCTGGAGATCTTCAAAAGGAGGCTAGATAGATACTTTGCCGGGGTCATTTGACCCCAGCATTCTTTCCTGCCCATGGCAGGGGGTCAGACTTGATGATCTGCTCAGGTCCCTTCCGACCCTACCAACTATGAAACTATGATTAGCCTATCCTAGACAGATCTTTGTCTAATCTGTATTCCAGAGTTTCAGGTACCTTGTTTCACTGCTTCATTATCCTTATAGCTAGAACATTTTTTTCACAGCATCAAACCTAAATCTTCTTTGCTGCAAATTAAATCAATTTCTTCTTGTCCTATGCCCAGTGGATATAAAGAAAGGCGAGTTACTGTACTTTTTGCAACAGCCTTCACAAGTTATTAGGGTCTTGCCACAGTTACACTTAGGACGTGTTTTTATATTGTAGTAAGTGTTAGAAAGTTTTCTATGCAGCTGCAAATTCTTACTATAATCTAAACAAGATGTGTCCTAAGCACAAGGGCCATTGAAGACTCCCGTGAGTGTACTCCAGTCTCAGCCCTCGTACCATACAAGAGACCACAGCATATCTCCTGGAGCAGTCGGACATTAGCTCATCATGTGTTAGGTAATGCGATCTAGAGGTACTCCATGCCAGAAGAATTCTAACTTTGCTATGCTACAATGGTAGCAGAATAATTGCTATCTATTTTTTGTTAATGACACATTCATTAATATATCCTAGAATAATATCTACCTATTTTCAAGGCCTCTGAACCTTACCTCTGATTGCTCAAGGATAATTACTAATGGCTCAAAGTTTGTTTCATTCAACCCTAAGTAGCCTAGCAAAAATTCTGGCAAGGCCCATGGTCTTTAATACATCTGACATACTAAATATTCTCTAACAGGTTCTCTCCATATTCTGGCTTCTGTTCTTAACCAGTTGTTTTTAATTTTTATGATGCTAGCCATCTGGTCACAATTTACCTTTATGACATGACTGAGGCACACAAAAAAACCCCAAACCAAGCAGACACTGAATATTTCAGATTACTATTTATAGGTCCGTAAGTAATGGACTTATACTTCCCTTTGTCGTACTCCTTTTTTTAAATGTATTTGCATATTTGTATTCCAATTGTTTTTTGTATCTCTTGCTAATTGTAACTTATCTTGCAGCTGAGCATTTCTGTTTTGGACTGTACATGCTTATGATATTTTTCATATTCATGTACTTAAAGACTCAAACCAATGGATCCTTGTTTCCCATGTTGTACAGTTCCTCTTTTTTATTCAATCATTAAAATGTTCCTGATGTAGACATGTTAAAATCTCTTGCTATCTTTCTTCCACATTGGAATGATTTATCATAAAACCTTTTTACTGTGTCTTCTAGAAGCAGCCAGCAACTTTGAACACCTTTTTCATCTTAGAATTCCCTCCCTTGGAAAGGATGAAACCTTACCTGGCAATTCCTTGAATGCACTGAAGTGTTCTTTGAAGTCAATTATCATTATTTTATTGTTCTAATTTTCACCTTTCTGTAGAATCCTGAACTATAATGTTTTGTTATCATTTTCACCAACAATGCCGTCCACTTTCAGATTCTCAAGCGGATCATCCCTATTAGTCAGTTACTTCTTCCACCTTCATAAAACAAAATGACCCTGATCTATTCCAAGAGCATGTTGAGATATATCTGGCTGTGTTGCTTTCCTGGTGAGTATTCCAATAGTTCAAGTTTTCCATTGCCACCAGGCTTCATCTTTGGAATGCTTCTGTTAATTATTTTGAAAATATCTCATCCAACTTAATCTCTACCATGCTAGATCATGGGTGGCCAGGTCTGGGGGTTACCCAGGGTTGGAAGAAGCAACCAAAATCCAAGTGGAGCATGAAGGTAGTGAGTCTAGGGGAGCCAGGAAGCCAGAAGTCAGAAGATCCATCTGGGGAACTGAGTCAGAATGCTAGTGGATCAGGCAGAGCACAGGGTTAGGGGTCATGTATCCAGGAGATGAAAGCATAGTTGGATTAGCGAGCCAAAGGATCAGGCAGACTCAGAGCCCATGAGCAAGTCGGGTCAGGTAGCAAGAGAACACAACAGAGTCTGTAGAAGCCCAAGCCAAGGGTTAGGCAGCCTAGATAAAAGGTTGAACCTTGTTGCCCAGAAACGTCCTCTTCTAGGTCAGTCTATTTTATAGGAGGGAACAAAGTGTCAGCTGACCTTGGTTGGCCACTCCAGTTGCAGAGCATGGGAAGGTGGTTAAGCTCCAATATCTTGTTATGATCACCTATGACCCCCACAGTGCTCTGCTTCCCATAGTGCTCTACTGAGGAGGTGGCAGACTGAGCTATTTGGCTGTCCTAAGTAAGCCAAAGCCCTAGGTTCAAGGTTAAAGTCTGACAGTCTCATGATTTTGATGATCCATATTTGACTAGTAATATGACATCACAATTTGATCTTTTCCCTTCTTATCCTCAGCTAGAGATTTTCATTAGGTTTGGTCACACGTATTGTAGCAAAACCCCCAGTTGTTTTTTGTTTTTTTTTTTAAATGCATTCCCTCCCCTTTCCCCAACCATTTCTGACTTTTTCTCTCCCTCTCTATTCCCTATAGATAAATATAAGTGAGCTCAGACTTAGGATAAGCTTTAACCATTTTTATTTTGGTAGCAAGTTTTTGGTTTTGGATATCCACCATTTGATATTGTATTATTATTAGGGTTATATTGATTTTTACTGTTGTATATTGTATTATTATAATTTTTGTATTGAATTTTAATGTTTCATATGGATATTGTATGGTTTAGGCCTATGTTTGTAAGTCATGTCAAGTTTCCATTTTATATGTCAAGCCTCCATCTTGTGTCCTCTGCCTGGGCATCCCATGTTGCAACTGTTTGTGTCACATACCCCTCCCTTGTAAATTTGGTCCCCAATGAATGAGTGATTGGGAATGATTGAAATACAATGGTCGCAGGCCTCTACTGAATGGCCTGTAATGACTGGGCCATCATCTCGCATTGATTCACCCAGGAACCACAGACCTCACCCAGGAACAGAGACAAGACCATCATTTGAAAGACAAAGGACCCTGCAAAACCAGCAAGTCTCACCATTACAGACACCCGAAACTGCACATCCCTGCATGCAGCACACATGCTCAGTACACCAGGGGCTGACTCTTGCCTAGACATGCCTCCTGTCACTAGGATCACACATGGTCTGCCCCTATAACAAGGGGCAGTGAAGACAGACCCAGTGGGAATGCCATTTCCATTTGGACCAGCACCATGCCACACCACCTATCCACCCAGAGGCCCCCCTCTGGACAACACTTACTGGACAAGGACCCCTTCCAGCCTGGACAGGTAGATATTATCTGTACACCCTACAATTTGGACTCTCTCTCTCTCTCTCTCTGTCTCTCTCTCTCTCTTCCTGGACTTCAGTGGACTTCAGCCCCTAAACTAAGCCTCTTTAACCTCTGCTGCCATTGTGTGTCTGTGTGTGTGGGGGGGGGGCGCGCAGGGAAACAATT
>NW_005842496.1:733914-735015 GCF_000455745.1 Alligator sinensis | reverse complement strand
CCCCTGTTCAATAAAACCACTGTCATTTGCAACCCCAAGCTGGGTCATGTTTTACTGAATCCCAGTCCCTTCCTTATCTTAAATTCCAGCCTCATTTCTCTCTCTCTCTCTCTCTCTCTGTTTCCTGATCTCCTCCCAATTCCATCTCCCCTTTTCTACCACCTCTCAGGCTCTCCTTGCTTTCCTGCTGCCCCACCACCTGCTGCTTTTCCTGTGATTTTCTGCTGTCTATCTCTCTGTTTTCAGGCTTCCCCCACACCTTCTGTAATCCTCACTGCCCCCCCCAGCTTCCCAGCTCCTATTAACTATTCTGTAGTTTGCTTCAGCAGCTGGAGCCTTGCTCCATCTTCCAGCACCTACTGCCGCTCCCTGCAACTTCTCTAGCTGCCCTGGAGCCATCCTCTTTCTCCCCACACCGAGCCCCTCTTTTAACACCCACACTTTCCCTTAGTCCCACTTTTCCCTCTCTCTACCTACCTTTTCAGCTCCCCCATAGCTCTGGCTCCAGTCCCAGACTCTGTGCCAGCATGCTTCCCTGTTCTGCAGGCTTTGGGCATTGTCTTTTAATCAATTAAGATCAATTAACCTAAAGTTACCCCCAAGCCTCAGCTCTTCAGCCCAGGCCCCTGTAGTCTACCGGTTCTAATCCCAGTCCTGGTAACTTTAACTCCCTACACTTCTACTTTCTTACCTTAACCTTTCACCAGGTATCCCAAGTACACCAAACACATACATACATACATACATACATACACATCACAACACCCAATTTAGGAACTCACCTGTGTGTATGTGTAGGTGGGTGGTATGTATGTGAATTAGTGAATACACATGTATATACATATATAGATATCATTGTGTGTATGTGTGTGGTATATGAATTAGTAATCCACATAGGTGTATTGGATGTGCACATGTTGGTAACTGGTAACTAATTCTGTCTAAATTTGCTGTGTGTAGTGTGTATGGGCTTAAACTGGTGATAGGTGTGCATGAACCTAGACTGGTTTTTTTGAATGTGTGTGTATATGTATGTGTGTGTGTGTGTGTGTGTGTGTGTGTGTGTGTGTATATATGTGTATACACACACACACACACACA
>NW_005842496.1:685360-726330 GCF_000455745.1 Alligator sinensis | reverse complement strand
ATATATATAGTGTGTGTGTGTATGTGTGTGTATATATATATATATATATATATGTATATGTGTGTATATATATGTGTGTGTGTATATATGTGTATGTGTATATATATATATGTATATATGTATATGTGTGTGTATATATGTGTGTGTGTATATGTGTGTGTGTATATATATATATATGTGTGTGTATGTGTATATATGTGTGTATATATATGTGTATATGTATATGTATGTATATGTATATGTGTGTGTATGTATATGTATATGTGTGTATGTGTGTGTGTGTGTGTATATATATATATATATGGTATTGTGTGCATGGTGTACGAATTAGTGATCTGTGTCTAACTTTTGGGGTGTATAGTGTATGTGCTTGAATTGGTAATAGGTATGCATGTGCCTAGCCTGGTTTGGTAGTGTGCGTGTGTATGCACCTAATTGATTTGTGTGTTTGTATATGTGCCATTGTGATACGCCCTCCTGTCTAACAACGCAATACTGAGATCCTGAGAGTTGGCCTGACCCCCCAGGGCAACAGTATTAACTATCACAACTGTAAATGGATACCCAGTTATTTTGGATGGGAACAAAAGACAGTTGATTGTGTTGCTAACCACTTCACTCCCTTGTGTTTTGTTGGCTAATGAAGCTGATGTGTCATAATAATGATAGCCCTGTTGGATTGTGTATTTTCAAGGTCCCTTAACCTTTTGTTTATTGCCTATAATCCCTGTGTTAGTATAGAGGCATCTCAGATGTACAGCAGGTTCCTCCCATTATTTTATCTATTGTTCAACCTGTGACTATACTACAGTTCCCACCATCCACTTCCAGATTTCAGACTTTTGACTAGATCACTATATATTTTATTTTCTTATTCTCTTGTGGATCTTTTTTACTTGCTCAGTTGGAATCAGGTCTTTTCCTTCTTTATCAAAAGGACCTCATCTCTTCCCAGTAGCCCATGGTTGAGAAAGCATCAACATAAGGGTTTTGACTATCTATACAGCCACACACTTTCCTCCAGAATGTGACTTTTCCAGTATAAGTCTTTCTCCTCAAATGAAATGAGCAAAATACCACCTGTTCCTGTGACTCTGTATTCTTGTTCTCAGAAACTTGTAGCAATACTTCGATCTTTTCAGAGGAGAGGTCACTTGGATGAAAAGTATAGAGTAGCGATACAATATTTTTCCCCAGGAAAAGTGATAATTCTTTATATTTAAAAAGACTCCTAATTGGTGCAGAAAACAAAACTCAAACTCTAAACTACTTTGATGGACACCATTGTCTCAGAATCATATAAAAACTTGATTCAAGTTCACTCTTATGCAGAAGAGTCATAGAAGGACTATGGTGAAGTTAAGGCCTCATGTATTCCTTTTGCATAAAGGTGAATTTTACCCACAGTGCTCAGAATTATCCACCATAGCTTCATAAGAGCTACTTAAACATATGAGACTAAACCAGGTGTGGGCAATTATTTTTGGCTGTTGGGCCACTTAATGAGCTTTGGCAACCTGTTGAAGGCCACATCCATCTCTGTCTCTCATACTGTCACTGTCTCTCTCTACTCTTCTGTCTCTGTCTCTTCTCTGTTTGTCTCTCTCTTCTCTCTCTGTCTCTGTCCCACTCCTTCCCTTCATTCCCCTTCCTCTCTCCTTACCTCCACAGCCCAGATGAAGCAATGGTTCACGAGGAGCCCAACACTCACCTGTGGACCCAGGCCACGGCTCCCATCTGGGTCCATAGCTGTGCATTGAGACTCCTAGTGAACTACAGCTTCGGCTGGGTTCTGGATAGAGAGGAAGGGAGGGAAGGGGAAGGAGGCAAGGAGCAGGACAGAGAGATGAGAAGAGACACAAAGAGATATTGCCACCTGCCCAGCATGGCAGCAGCTCCTGCTGGGGTCCACAGCTGACACCTCTGGAAGGCCCCTGGTCAGGGCTCTGGGCAGGAGCTTCCACCACACTGGGAGGGCAGGAGGTCAGCTGTGGACACTGCCAGCAGCTTTCCTGCCTATGGTAGGTCCACCCTGGTCCACAGCTGATGCCTGGAAGAAAGCAGTTCCATGCACTTGCCTGCCTGGTACCACACAGCAGCTGGAGCTGCTGGCCATCCACATGCCAGTTCCAGTGGGCTGGCAGCCATTTACCTGTGGGCTGGCTCAAATCTGTTGATAGATGAGCCAGATCCAGGCATATTTTGCTCCCCCTGGACTAAACTGACAGATAAACTAGGGAAAAGTAAAAGAGCAACAAAAAATGTAGAAGAATAAGTGAATGCTACCCAAGGAATTTTTATGAATAAATCAAGGCAAAAAATAGTATGAGGTAGAAGGTAGGTGCATTAATAAATGAAGAGTGGAATGGAAATAGTTATGATTCAAATGATAACTGTAATAATGAAAGAGCCTAAGCTTTAATTATTTAAAAAGGGTTTCTAGCTGTTATGGTTGTGAAGAAAACTTTCAAAATCTGAGCTGAAACATTTTCACAGGCTCAGAGGTGATATAAGTGCCTCTGAAGTGAATACCTAGCTCTTTGGATTTACCATTGGCCTTTACTGTGTAACAGCACCACAAGGAATCCAAAATATCGTAAAATAATAGGCAGACCTGAAGACTTCAATAAAGTCTCTCCAATGGGTAATGCCCTAGTATCATTAGCTGAAAGGATATAAAGGAAACAAGAGTTTTGCTTTGTTTTTTGAGAATTTTCTGTTTCATTTTAAGACACATTTAATATACACAATGCAGAAAACCACATTATAAGAATATTAATATTCTTACATTTGCAAACAAGCTTTCAGAAACCAACTTTGCATTCTTAACTTAGTTCTTTTTTGCATAACATTATGATACAGTCTTTAATTCTTTGATTACAAACCATGTTTAACTTGAGACCCTGATCTTATTAATCATAGTTGAATGGATGTTGCTCACAGAATGAGTAGTTATTCCATGTTTTTGTTTTATGTTCATTGTTCGCTGAGTGCTGCCTTGCAAAAACAGGCAGCTACAGTGGATTGAATAAAGATACAGGAGGGAAGCTGGACCACTCAAGGACAAAAATAAGGAAAATTGGGAAAAGGCAGACAGGAGGAAAAATGAATAGGGCAGGGACACAACTCAATTGACTAAGTTTTATGTTTGTTAATTAGGTGTGGACACAAAGCATGGACCCCAAAACACAAGAAAATGGACAAAAAATGGCCTCTGGGCCTAACAAGGTAGCCAGAATCTCTAAGATAATTATGTAACTCATAGTCCAATAAAAATACATTTAATGTTTATTTAGATCAAGATGTGCAGTGATCGCCTGTATAGTCTGTCAGAGAGAAGCATGGAAGAGATCATGGCATTTACCATTAGGATATCCACCTTGATAAAAGGATTTCATGTTTGTAACTAGATGAGAGAAAATAAATTTTGGTAATGAAACAGGGGAATATGTTGGAGTGCAGACATATCAGCATTTACATACCCAATGAGCCTACCAGGAAAAGACATTCTCTAAAGTAGATTTGTTGGAAATTCTCATCTTGATGCATCACCACTATCACAAGTCATCATCACGACTGAATGCACCAGTCATATCACATTATATAAAAAAAGTCCTTCATTTTTTACATGCATGTAAGCCATTTTTAGTAAGCCAAGCCTGCTTATCAATTTTCAGTTTTTTTCACAGCCATATACAGGAAAAGATGAGCTATTAAAAGGATGTTTTTGATCAAAATGTAGATTTTTAAAACAAAGATACTGCAAGTGGCAAAATAAAATAGTATTCTTTTTAAGTACCATAAAAGCTATTTCTTTTTCTTTATTTTCATGGATTTCAACATTCCTTTGCATTGTATGCAACACAATTTTAGACTGTTTTGCAGATACATGAGAATGGGAAGTGTCAAAGTCAGTGCATTAGCATGAGACTTGCTCAGAAAGTTCAACATTTTTCTACAAAGAATTTTGAACAAATACAACAATAGCAACAGGCACTGACAGCAGTGTAAGAAGAACCATACACAACAGCTATCTGAGCTACCATTGATACAAGTCCTTTTTGTTTCTCAGTTTTACGAGCACTACATTCACAAAGCTTTATCAAAGAATGGTTGGAACTCGAGCGCATGTTAATGTTATGACAAAAATGAATCCAAAGCATTTTAGGCACCGAAGAGTTAAATCACACCATATATCTTACATTCCCAGTACAAATATTTAAGTTTAAACAAACAAAGGAAAAGAGAGAGATTATTATACCACATATTCTCCTATTGAATGGCCTTGTATTTCATATGAATGGGCAACTTTTCCATGATCTTGAAAAGGGAATCTTTCATCAGGACTAAACATAGGCACTACCATTACATATCATATGTCTATAGAACTTAGTATTGAGAAGCTATTCTTGAGGCTGATGATATGGAACTTTTAAAATTTAAAGTAATGATAGAACTAAGCATTTGATTAAGAAAAAAACAAATACATCAGTAATTTCTGAACTGCATATCAACACACAAACTCTAAAAGGTCGAGTTTTGAATGAGAAATGTTTTCAGAAGTTGTGATCACCCAGGAGAAATTTGCATTGCAGATAAGTGACACTTTGAAAGGGTTATATCACTTTTTGTGTGTGTTTCAACACTGCTGAGGCTTAATTTATGTACTGTCATTGCGAAGAGGGAAGTATAATGGATTTTTAATTATCCTAAACTACAAAGAGCAAATGGAAGGTAGTCCAGTTTCTATACAAAGCAGAACGAGTATTAGGAATTATAAAGAGCAAATTACCCAGTCATGCCCTATTAAAATCTTCTAGGACATGTGGTGCTCCTTTATTTTTAAAAGTGCACATTTAATTTCTTGATACAGCCTCTGGGTGTAATTTTAATCACTTTTTTTTAAATGACTAAGAGGGCTGAATACAGCAAGTTAACCTTGTTTTATTTATTTATTTATTATTGCATCCTCTTAGGTATGGAGGTGAAGGTAGTAGGTTTATATATCCAGCAAATATAACTTTTGCTAATGAAGTCTGAATTTTTATGGCTTTCTAAATCCTTGACATAGAAAAGCAGCCCCTGTATACAGAAACACACTTTGTCCTCTGATAGCATTATAAATTAATAGTTTATGGGGGGTTCAAACACAATAACTTTATGAAACAGATGCATGAAATACTTTATTCTATTATTTTTGCATCTGTGTACTGAGGTAACAAGCCAGATTCTCCAAGACTGTGCTCTTTTCGCAGCCATTTATATTTGAGCAGAGAAGAATCTATTCTACTTAGTTGCAGGTGTTTAAAAAGGATATCTGGCCCTTTTTTTGCATCTTCTTCATTAAGAATCTGATCAATGAGTCTTGAAGTCAACAAGAATAATTCTATTGACTTCACTAGGCAGTGGTGAAAGGAATACTTTATACACTACATAATATACCACACACCGAGTAAAACGGTTGGGTCCCCATGTTTTCTATGACATCTGACTCTTACTGTTTCACCTTAACTTCCTTCCCATTTATCTTCAGTTTTCTTTCTGATTGTCACTGAAAACATCTCTGTTACAGATTTTCATTAGAACTTCTTCAATTGCAAAGTGTTTAGAGTTTAGTTTCAGTTCAACCAAGCCTCCCAAGTTTTGGTGAGAAGCCAAAGCATATTGAAGTCTTGCATTAAGTCTGGAGATTTCATAAGAGGAGGATTGTTTGGGAAATTTCCAGCATTCCTTTTGGTTCTAGTCTATTGCAACAACCTCTCTGTCATATTCCATCAGCTTTTTGTCACTTTTAATTCCATCTGGAATCTAGAAGGACAAACATGCATATTTAAAAATAAAATGGTATCTGAATATTACATGACCTCAATAAAGGTTTGGTTTAATTTCCAGTTTAATTGTAGATGAAAACTCAAGTGGTGTTGAGGGACATTTCAGTTTGAACTGGTTTCTCTAATTTCCATCAAGATAACTGGCGTCTCCAAGGGAAAAGAAATAATTAAAAACTCTACTGCTTTTTCTAAAGATTAACTTCACAGAGAAAAAATGGTAGAGGGAGTAAATGGAGAGAATTCAAAACATCATCAGTGCTTTTTTAATAGACTTTGAGGGACTGCAAGGAAAGAAGTTAGTATTAAAAAAAAAAATTATACACTCCTAGTTTCATTACTATTTGTTTTAGCCTGAAACTTTCACATGTACCCTACAATACAGAATAGATATTCCTAAATTGTTGCTTTATACAACAATCTAGATTTTTTGGTGGAAAATACACAATTAAGGCAGGGAAATATACTTTTTAGTGTGTTAAAGGAACTGGAAATGGGTGTTTTTGGGGTTTTTTTAACATTATTGCTTTTTTATAGCTGAGAAAGGCACTCTGGGGCTTTTCTAAGTATTTTGATTCCTGGGAAGCTAGGGGCATCTGTGTGGCTGGGTACAGTTAACTGAAGGACCTAGTCTCCTTTTATTATTTTGAATTATTAGTGTCTTGATTTCTTTATTTTCCTGGTAAAGAACAGCAGTTTCACCAAAAGTACACTCTATACTACAGAGACTGCAGACAAGTCTGCTATCTATAACGTAAAGTCATATTTGAGATACTCCAGGCGGTACTAAGAAAGGAAACAACATCTACAATATCAAGTTTTTTAAACTAGAAAAATCTAAAATGACATCATAAAAGCCACCACTGTGACCAATGGCTGACATTGGAAATAAGGCTCAGTCATAGTCTCAAATGTAATCCCCCACCCCGCCAAAATCTTCAGTTTCCAGCTTCATCCCTAGTGATTGGTACTGCTTTCTGCTGAGCCGAACACCACACTAGTTGCAAAAAAGTCTTATTTGTTTCCAGTGCAGACTATTTGTGAGAGCAGCAAATGTGAAGGAAAGGAAGGCATGAACTGTCTACTCTAACCAAGGACAAACTTCTATCCCACGTACGTCTGAGGACAGGGGATAGTTGGAAACTAATGACTGAAGCCTGGCTCAGAAAGCAATTTGTGAGACAAAGAAAGTAGTTTCTCATTTGTAGGACTGAGGATGCATCAGGAAAGGTATGTAGAACAAAAACGATGAAAACTTTCCTATCCAAACTTTTTCTTTGTTGAAGATTGGCTTTTTTCTAAAATAACATTTTTGGTTTGTTCCAATTATTTCATTTCTGCAGTGAACACTGAAACACTCATTGAAATACCGCCACCCTTCATTTCTGGCAAAGCCATTTAGGACAAGGAAAAGGGGGAAGTGAGGGGAAGAAGAAAGGCAATACAAAATGAAAATATAAGAAGAGTATTTTTTCATGGAAATTTTTTAAACAAGATTTAAGAAAAGTTTAAGAAAATGTGGATATCTTTTTTTATTTTAAATAGTCTTACTCCAGAATAAAAATAATTAGAGGAGCAGGGATGTTAAACATAGCTTACAGGCTGGACTCACCCTGCACAGCCATTCTTTCCAGTCTGCTCAACTATGGGTGAGGCCAGGTGGAATGGTTTGACACAGAATGTCAAGTCGGGAGCAGAAGGACAAGCAACGACAGCCATAGACCTGGTTGCCCTCTGAACACTTCATGTCACCACTTTCATGGACTTACCAGCCCGGTCCTTGGCCCCTCCTGTATGGCCTGTACTGGGGTCAGAACTGGAGCTGCTACCATGGCAGAGGACATGCAGTGGTGGTAATTATGGCTCTGGCACAGGGTGTGCGATGGAGATAGGAGGGGCTGCCATGTACTCCGGATTTAAGCTAAAATGTCAGTCCAGGTTGTGGGCAGTCAGGTCTCTGTCTATTTGGGGATCGAGTTGCTGACTTGAGTCAGGTAGTGCAAGCAGAATTCAGGGACAAATTGGGCCAAGAAACTAGGAAGTCAATCCAAGAGTGGGGTCTAGGAACAAGCCAAGACAGAAAGCTGGAAGATCAGGCAGAGAATGCCTTCAGAGAGCAAGCTGGGTTGAGAAGCCAGAGACCAAACAGGAAGGGGAGTTGGAGAGCCATAGGGAACAAGCCACAGGGAACAGTAAGCAGTCTGGGATCAGCTTGAACCTTATTGCCTGGACATTTACTGTTCTGGGTTAGCAGTTTATAGGGGGAAAGAGGAGGGTCAGCTGACCCCAGCCAGACTCTCCAATGACAGGGTGTGGGTGAAGGGTTAGGTCCTGTGGACGCCTCACACCAGCTTTGACCAGTCTCAGTGGCTAGCCACAGGGTGGCAGGTTGAGCTGAGCAGCTGTGCTGTCAAGCCAAGGCTCCAGGTTTGGCTTGTGAGGCCTAACACAGAATTGCTGCTGCCACCACTTTGTGCTCCAGAGCAGAGCCACAGATTCCACTATTGTGCACTCCAGGCTGAATCCAGAGCTGTGACTGCTGCCACTGTTTGCTGCAGTCCAGAGACATGGCTGCCACTACTGTAGCAGTTTTCTCATGTCCCAGTTTGGATCTGGCCCACAAGGAACCCCATAGCCCAGACCTGGCCTGGGGCATAAGGTGAGTCTGACACTGCTGCATTAGAGCATTACAACTGTAACATATTCCAAACCACTGCAACCAGCCTCACCACTACCAAAACCGGACAATAATATTTTAGCCACATTCAGGAGGGAGACCAGAGAATAACAAAAACAAGTACCAGTAACATGGGTAATTAAAAATGCATAACATTGCCTCCTAACTGTAGTAATATTAACTAAAGCCTGATTTTCATCCCTTAAACATTTTTGAGATTTCAAGAATTTGTCCAATCTGCACTGAAAGGAATCCAAGATTTTTCAAATTTTGAGAGACACTATGGCTCTACAGACACTATAACATCTCAAATTACTATGAGATACTATAGGGTAGAAACTTAGTCCATAAGATCATAGGAATGTAGGGCTAAAAGGTACCTCACAATGTCATCTAAATCAGCCCCCTGCTCAAGACAGGATCCTCCTTTGAGTAAACCAAACCAGCCAAATGACTGTCCATCCTGCTCTTGACAACTTCTAAGGATGGACATTTTACAATGTCTCTAGGTAATCTGGTCCAGTGCTTGACCACCCTCATAGTCAGAGGGCATGTCTACATGTGCATTTATGCTGGCTTAAATTTACTGTGCTGTAAATTGCTGCGCAGTAAGTGGGAATAGGCTGGTATCTATACATGCAGGTGTTAATGGAAGTTAACTTTAGTCCCAAGTCAGTCCACATACACAGTGTTACTGTGCAATAACGCATCTACACGTGCATTACTGCGCAGTAAATAATCAGGCATAAATTTGATACCTGCATGATGTAGGTTTCAAATTTACATTGAAGTTGGCACAAGTCACCATATTTACTGAACAGTATGGGTATTCACTTGTAGATGTGCATCTGTACTGTGCAGTAATTTCAGTTACTGTGCAGTAAATACACACATGTAGACACACCCAGAAAGTTCCTCCTAATCTCCGATTTTAATTACTTCTGCTGCAGCTTGATGCCATTACTTCTATGTCTGTCTGCTGTGGCCACAGAGAAAAGCTCCTCTCCATCTTCTTTATAGTCTCCCTTCAGGTATCTGAAAGCTGTTGTCGTAGATTCATAGATGTTAGGGTCGGAAGGGACCTCAATAGATCATCGAGTCCGACCCCCTGCATAGGCAGGAAAGAGAGCTGGGTCTAGATGACCCCAGCTAGATGCTTATCTAACCTCCTCTTGAAGACCCCCAGGGTAGGGGAGAGCACCACCTCCCTTGGGAGCCCGTTCCAGACCTTGTCGAATCTCCCCATAGTCTTCTCTTCTCCAGACTAAATAGCCTTTCCTCATAAATCTTGCCTCTTAGGTCCCTGATCATTTTTGTTGCTGTGTGCTTGCTTTTTCCAGACTGTCCACATCTTTCTTGAAGTGTCCAAAGTGAAGTCTTGAAGTGACACTGCCCTTCAGGTGAGGCCTCACAAGTGCTGAATAGAGCTAAAGAATCACTTGCTCTGATTGGAAAGTGACACTCTTGTTAATATAATCCAGTATGCTCTTGATTTTTTTTGCATCAAGAGTACATTGTTGGCTCATATGCAGTATATAGTCTACTGTAACCCCCGGGTCCTTCTGTGCGGTACTACAGCCTTGCCAGTCATTCCCACTTTGCATTTGTGCATGTGCTTTTTCCACCCCAGGTGCAGGACTTTGCACTTGTCCTTACTGAATCTCATCTCATCTGCCTTTCTTCTGATTGTGAACCATTTCTTCAGCCTATCCAGGTCATTCTGGATCCTAGCCTTATCCTCTGAAGTATGTGGAACTCCACCCAACTTAGTGTCATCTACATATTTTCTAAGAATGCACTCAGTTCCATCACCCAAATCACTGCACCCAAACACTTAAAACAGAATTCTATTTCTCTTTTTTCACCTAAATAACAGTTTTCTAGCCATGCAAGCGTGTTCCTGATGCTCACACAAATGCTGTAATGCTCTTTTCCTCACACTCCTGATGTGCAAGTATGCTTGCATAGACTGTGTGCGCACAGTATGGTACATATGTCCACTGTAGATGCACATGTCCAAGTCACAGAAGTATAGCTGGCCAGATACCCTTGATTAATAGGAACAGGGTGAGGAGGACTCTCCCATGTTTAGCTCCAAAAGCTGAGTGGTCCAAGAAGTTATACCTCTTTATCTAGAGGGGACTTGAACCTGCATCTGATTTCTTCAGCATAGCTTTTTAGGCACCATACCACCATTGTCCATCTGACTATCCAGTGTGCCTTTTGAAGCTGGTCTTTTGGGCAACTGAGGAAGAGGCCAGAGGATGACAGCAAGTTCAGGGGTGTGTGGCTCAGTGGGGTGACTGTTGTTCTGGAAGGGACCAGATCTTGGGTTCTAACCTGGATCCCTGCTCTTAATGGAGCAAGAAACTTCCCCACTACTCTGCTCTCCATCTGATGACTGGTATATACATGGTGCAGTGGCTCAGCTTTGGAAGGTTCCTGGTACATGGTGGTTTCCATGGTGCTAGGACATCAGCAATGTGGGATGTAACCTGCTTTGGGTGAAGGGAGCCCAGAATCTGACTAAACCCTGTAGTTCATTCCTTCCCAACCTTTTCTTGTACTTATGTGCCTATGCAGTTCTGTGTATGCCCAGCCAGTGCATAGCCTATTGTACATTCTCAATATACATGCACAGTGTGCACAGCATATATATACATGCACTATGTACAATGTGCACAGCGCAAAGGTAGGAGCAAAACCACCAAGATTTGTGGCTAAAAAACTGCCATTTAGACACACACAAAGAAAATGAATTTCACCTTTCACTTCCTCTGTGATAAATGTTAGGTAGCTTACCTATATTTTACTGAGAGCTAGGCTGCTTTACAGTTACCATAGTGTAAGGACATGCACACAAGCAGATACCAAATAGCAGCTAAAGCTCTGTAAGTTTTCTTTGTAGCTTACCTCTTGGTAAATTGTATGGAGGCATAGCCAATGACTTAGCTCAAAATAACTAACAGAGTGCTGGTTAGGACACTCATCTGTGATGTGTCTTCTTTGCCTGCTACAGGCAAAGGGCTTGAACTTCAGTTTTCCACAGCCTGGATGAATGGTCTGACCACTGGATATTGGCTCTTTTGTAGTAAAAATCTTTTCAAGCTTTTTTCTTGGATCTGCTCCACTTCATATAAAAAAGGTATATTACCTGCAAAAAGGAAGCAACCAGGGTCTTTCACATCCTGGGAAGTGTCTAGAGACAGATCCAGTGAGGTGCAGTAGAACAGTTGCACCCCCTCTAGCTGTGCTGCATATGACCTTTTGGGATGGGATATACCCAGAACCTTTGTTTTCAGGCAGCTCCAAAGCCCATAGGGTAAGCACTGCTGGCACCACTTGAATTCAGCAGGTTGGGGAGGGAGGGAGGGGGGGTGAAGGAAGGAAGAACAGCACCAGCATTCACCCTTGGATTCCAGAGCCTCACAAAAGCAGAGACTTTGGCCAAACCTACCCCAATCAGCTGGTGAGCTCAGAGGTCACCTCTCATGGAGGTGGTGTCCTCCGATTCAGCTAAGGTGCCTCCCTCAATAGGGAGTGTCCCCACCCCAGAGGCAGAACCTGTCTTTCAGAAGTCCATACTGACCAGACAGTGACCTCAGGGCTCACTAAGTATGGGCAGCATAGCCAAAGTGGGGAGAACTGAATCCCTCTTTCTTACTCCTGGATCTGCTATTGGAAGTGCTCTCACAATGGGGCTATTGAAGTAAAACTCAAGGTGCTGGCCCTCTGGTCCACATGACTGACGTAAGGCCAGTCCACAGGCTAGATCCAATGCTTGGAGTTAGTCCATAGGAGCAATTGGACATGCTGGCCAGACTGCACACACTGACCTGACACCATACATTGCCCAATCCATAGCTAGAGCCAGCCGCTCATGAGCTTAACCTTGTGAGCTGGATCTAAACACATTCCAGCCAGACCCTGTGCGCCAGATCCTGCCATGCTGGTCTGACACTGTGCACCAGCCCCAGTGTACTGGCATAATCTAGTGCACAGGACCATGTCATCCGGCCTGTGAGGACCCCTAGGGATCTGGAAATTTGGCATCAGGGGAACTGTAATTACACTGTCACCAGTCCTCCAACATCACATTTTCAGACATGGGGAGAGACCCACAAGCCAGATGACAAGGCCTCACAGGCTGGAACTGGGCTGAGGGTTGAGCATCCCTCGCCATTGACTTGCATTGTGAGAATCTCCTCTTTTTGTCACAGAAATTCCATCCTAGACCTGACAAACCTTTTCCAATGGGAGTTTTGTCAAAATTGACCTTCCCCTGATGAATCAACATTTTTTATTTCAACATAAAATCCCTAAAAATTTTAGTGTTAGATGACCCAGCTGGTAAAAATAAACACATCTTGTTCAATTGAGTGATAGTCAGACAGAAGTTTATACATCATTAGCTAATAAAAGAAGATTTCCTTTATTTACTTTAAAACAATTGTTAATCTCTAAGAATGAAATAAATAAACAAGAGGTGAAATTCTGATGCCAGAAGACAAATGGGAAATTTGCCTTCTAATTAAGCTAAGATTTTTCCCCCTCTTTAAAAAAACAAAACAAAAAACCAAAACAAACAAACAAACAATACCTCTATAAAATAGTATAGCACTATCCAGAGGGAAAAAAAATTGAGAAATGATATCAACTTTCTCTTCATTCTGACAGTGAAATTATAGTCAGACTCCAGAGATGCCCTTAAAGCACTTCACTAACAAAGTCTCTCTCTCTCCCTCTCCCTCTCCAGTTCACTTTTACTGGCTGTATTATGCTGGTTGCTTCAATCAGACTTTTTATCTTGATACTGATGAAAAAGGAATATTTGCAAATGAGCCTAGTGGATCCGTTGGTCAAAATCTACCTACCTGTCTGCCAGTCTACTGCAGATTTGATCAAGATGGAGGAGGAGACACAAAGCAATTAGGTGCCATATTGCCAAAGTTGTATTTAAAATCTGTTGGAATCAACAGTGAGGAGTTAAATAGATTTTCTGCAATAACAAGTCCAAGTATCAGTGGGAAAGGATTAGGTCCATTGAGATTTTCCTGATTGCTGAGAGCACAGAAGAGAAAAAGAATTTAGAACAGAAGAGACAAGAGAGACAAAATAAGCATGGTTAGTGGTCAATGAAATCAAAATATTAAAACATATAATCTGTACTAGAATGAATAGCAGTATAAAATGGAAACCGGAAGAGTAAAATCAAAATTATAGTGAAAGCACCTTTTAAAAGACTGGAAACATTGTCACAAGTTTGAAACTGTGGAAAAAAAGTATTGTATTTATTAGGTTCTTTTAGCCATGGTATATTCTTTGAAGATGTGAAGACAAGGCACAGAAAACAATACTGGAGAGCAGCATAAAAGATGTTAGAGATGATATAGAGAGATCACAGTGGAAATTTTCAAGGAGGATGAGACAAGAGACCCATTTTACTGGAGAAGTGTATGAGTCATTTATCCTGTAAATGTGATGGGCCAAAATGAATGAAGATACCTGAATTCCTTAAATCAAAGAAGAGTGAAAGAGTTGATCAAGAGGACTCTAGGCTGGTATAAATCCACCCACATCTCACCAAAGACAGAAAAGTGGGAAAGGTGAAATCAGAGGCATTTCTCCATCAGAGGCCAATTATTCTCTTACACACACACAAGAACATGGACGTGGGGTTTCAGGATCTGGCTCTAAACAACCTTTATACCTTTTCTTATTTTGGACCTGCTGGTGGCTGATTCAGCCCCTAACTCAAAGTAAAACAACCTCAGGGATGGGGACTGACCAAGGGTGGTATTAACAAGCACATTCTGAGATAGGGTTTTATCAACCCTAAGCTTCTTTGGGGATTGTAACAGGTTGCCCTCCCCAGCGCCATCTTCCAGGTCATCTGCGCCTTACGTGGGGTGCCCTTGGAGTCCTCTTGGACCACTGCTGTCTTGCTCTAATCTCTTCTGCCACGTCTTGATGGAATTAGTATGCAAGCGGGAGACTGCCAATTATATTGGGTATGCTGGGGTCTCTCCTATGATGGTCTGACCCCTTTTTTCTCTAGCTAGACCTTTCCATCTGAACCCACCAAACAGGGTTAGGCTCCGAGGCTCTAGCTCTTCCAGTGCCTGGAGGCTCTTGGCCCCCTTTTCTGCTCCCTTCCAAGGCACGGCATCCCCCCAGCCCAGAGGCATGCACACCGGCCCCACAGCCAAAGGGGTCACAAGTCCAAAACCCAGGCATGACCCCACCCATCCAAACAACAGAAAAACATACACCTGCACCCCCCCCCACCCAGGTGCTCCAGGCCTCCCTGGCCCTTTTAAGATTGTCTCAAACTGTGCCCTTACTGGCCCTTGGGCTCTGTGCAGCACGGTCTCTCTCTGTGCCTCACTGGTGCTGGGCTGTTCCCCCAAAAGCTGCACCCTTCCTGGCGCCGGGGTCTGTGCCCTCAAAAAACTGCATCCTCACTGGCATTTGGGATCCCACTCTGGAGTGGGTCCCCAAAATGAGGCCTCCTCTAACCCCTAACAGCCTCTCCCAAGCCACCGGTCTTATTCCATCACCAAAAGAAAACAAATAAACAGTCCCATCCGTGTGCAATATCTGCCACCTAAAAATGGGAATAAGGAAAGTGGTATGTCAGCTTACAGTTGCAGGGTTCGGGTTTCAGCTCCCCACCATCAGCTCCAGTCCTTGCTGCAGTGTGGCTGTTGTCTCTCGAGGGCTTCTATAGTTCCCCTCTTCCTGACTTTGGACTTCCCACCAAGCTTCTCCCTGGAGCTCTGAGATACATTCCTTCCCCCTTGGCTGCTGGCCCCCTTACTGCCATTCAACCCAGGGTTTTTATAGTTCTGCCTCTTCCAGTCAGCTGACTATCCATCCCAGTTCAGCAGTTAACCCCTTCCTCCCCAGCCCTCTGTGCCCAGAAGGTTCTGACCTTGTAGGGGCGCACCTTCTTCCTCATGACAGGGTTAAGGTTCCCTGTCACAGGGATCCTTTTAATATCTTTCTTATATACAGAATTAAATTAGGTCTATCTGGATGTGTTTACATGAGAGGTCTGTGCAGTTGTCTAACTGTGCAGTAAACATCTCGGTGTCTGGGTTATGGGAGAAGGGGGATATAGCAGGTAAAAGTGGAGAGGTACCTAGGGAATCAGATGTCTGGCAGGTTGTAGTGTGTCATAAATCCTACCACCTGTGGGGGCACATTTCTCACAAAAAAACAATTTATCTCCAGTCTCTCAGGGAAAGATTCCTGAAAGGGAATTTACAAACCTCTTTTCACAGCTGGGTCTATGAACCTGCTAGACAACCTGGCTCCAGACAAGGTGATGCATGGGGGTACTTGGTAGGATGGGGACATGAGTGCCATGAGCCACATGAACCCTGGCCACTCAAGTAAGGAGACAGGCTGGCCATCCAGAGCAAGCATCTACCCAATGCTCTGGGTGACCTCACTCACCCTTGCAACACACCCTCCCCCCTTTGTCTGTGGCTTTCTCCCACTGCTCCAGAGTGGCCTGCCTCTGCTTTGGGGGGACAGGAGCTTTGGAGCAGGGAGAGGACTTCCTTTTGGGTGCGCACACACTGATGCCAGGCTGAGGAGGAAGAAGGGCAAGAGGGTGCTTCCTCCTGAGATGCAGCAGCATCGCTGTGGTGGTGAAGTGTTTCAACCCCTTTCCCCAGCTGATCTGTCTTTGGCAGTGCTGGCAGACAGAATACTTATGAACATCTGCCACCTTAAAATGATTCCACACTGCACTACTCCCGCTTCTGGGATCCTGCCTTGTCCCCCTCCTCATCGGGCAGAGGCACAACAACAGGACGACCTGATTCAACTGAGCCACTTGCCTCCACAACCTCCTCTGAGGTGCCTTCCTGAGAAGGAGACCTGAGTCTAGGGGAACTTGGAGGGGTGTGGAGCACAAACTCAGATTCCTCCTTGGTCCCCAGAATTTCTTTAGCTAGGGCGCTCAGGTCCCCTGTTTCCAGATCTAGATCTTCCTCTGGCAGTGGGAGGTTCATGCTGTGAGATGAAATTGGGGTGGAGGAGACTGTCATTCTGCTCCTGGTGACTATTTCTGGTGTTAAGGGAGGTGGTGCAGGTGCAGGGACAGGTACTGCTCCCACCTCCTTGCTCCCACTGGCAGCAGAAGACTCATGGATGCCAGGAAAAAGGATACATCTATGTTTTGGGTGGGGGGAGAGGGAACTTGCAGCTCTAGCTCTCCCCCTACCCCCTCTCCCTCCCCTGCCTGAAGACCTGGCACCTGCCTTTTCAGCTCGCTTCATATTTATCTTCCCTGTGCTGGAAAATGTGTCTGTACATGTAACTAACTAATAATATATCTCTTATTTTTCTTCACTGATGTATGACTGTGTCTGACTTCTTCTGTGTTGTGTTTACTGTTGTGTGCGCAACTAAAATAACATTTCTTCTTCTTCTTCTTCTATGACTGTCTGACTTGTGTGTTGTGTTTAATAATCTGAATCTCTATCTGACTTCTTCTGTGTCAGATAGAGATAGAGATATATAGAGTCATACAGAGATAGTCTGTATGTAACTATAATGAATAACTATATATAATC
Organism: Alligator sinensis; assembly: GCF_000455745.1. Classification (NCBI taxonomy): domain Eukaryota; kingdom Metazoa; phylum Chordata; order Crocodylia; family Alligatoridae; genus Alligator; species Alligator sinensis. The sequence continues at coordinate 709,237 of NW_005842496.1, read as the reverse complement.
TCTTTTTCTTCTACAAGTGTCTGAATTTTTCTGTGTTGTGTTCTGTTTAACAATATCTGACTTCTTCTGTGATGTATGTGTGTGAGTGTATGTAATGTATGTACTTCCCTTCGCAGTGATGGATCACACTGCCATAGAAAAAACAGCTTTCTTTTTAAAAAGTGCTGGGGAAAAAAACCAACAAAAACAAATATAAATTGAAAGAAATGGATTGGATAGGGGTAAGTAGAGGGATTATAGTTAGTAAACTATATTCAATCCTTTCCAAGAACAGAAACTAGCAGGAGACTGACTAGATAGGAACCCAAGCCAGTCCAGTGCCTTTTAGACACTGTTGCTCAGGTAGAAACAGCTCATAAAAGGCACAGAAGGGCTGCAGACAGAGGCTCATATGCTGTTTCTATGTCCCTCCCCCAGAGCACTATGATTGGGACGGGGCTCAGGGAAAGGTCACAGTCACTGGCCAGCTAGAGATATCAGTCTTTTTCCCCTTCTCTATTTTTGTTCCCCTGAAAGACTGCATTCTGAATCTCCAAATCTTCAGATCTTTTCTGAATCTTTTCTGAATTGATTTGGAGCCTTCTGATTCAATTCAGATTTAGTGATTTGGCCTCCAAATCAGGCCAAATCTTCTCTGAATTGAATCGCAGACTGATGCCTCACATACCCCTACTGTACATGCATTCCTGGAAAATGGCACAAAACTCATATTTGCATAAAATGAACCCACTTTACAATGTAAAAAATAGGGATATGTTCCAAGACATCGACTGTACTGACCCCCAGGCCCATTTCTACCACTTTTACATGGTAATTTTGGTACTCACAAGTACAGGGCACTATCATAATGGGGATGCAAACTATAGAAACACGTCACAGACAATGAGCAAGAAGCATAGATCTATACAGGAGACTGTATTTTGTTGTGTGTCACTCCCACAATACACCACACAATGCAGCTGACTGCGGGCTTCCATCACACCGATCGCGTAAGAGGGAATTTACCTCACATATAATGAATTTTTGGTATAAAAAGGGGCATTGAATGAGAGCAAATTCACACATACAGAACCCGCATAAAGTAAGGAAAACCTGTCCTATGAAAGTTATTAGCAGCTCATAACGCCATGGTGATATCATACTTTTACATCAGTGAGTGAACCAGCCATAAGATTCGATCTGGTCAACAAAATGTGGCTCATTGTGGTGAGCATTCACGGTAATACAACAATAAAAAATGGACTCTTTCATTTGAATGTTTTTCAGATGCGTGTTAAGGTCATAGAACAAACATATCTATTATCTGATCATAATCTGCCAATACATTTCTGCTTTTAAACTGAAGGCTGTTAAGAATTTAATCTAAGATGTTAACAGTAAGCTGATACTTGACAGTCAGCTGTGATTAAAGAGATATTGCACAGCAAAGTCTTTGACAAATACTTCTGACAGCTAATTATTATTTTACCTGAAAGTTTTCTTTTCCATAACAAGGTCAACATACGAAGATATGTGGGAATGAATAGAAAGAGCTAGCTGACATTTACAATGTCTTTGTTACACACTTAACAATATACTTTCATGCCAAGGTTATACCAATACAAATGTATTGCATTATGAGGCATTTTTAGTTATTTCATCTAACATTAAAAAAAACCCACCAACCAAATCAGGCACTTGAACATGCAAGAATGAGCACTATGTTAGTGACTGCCCTGATGGACAGACAGGCTGTTAAAAAAGACTAATAGTAATATTAATAAAAACAATAATTATCAGATTAAATATAACTTCCAAGACCCTTATTTATTGGAGAATATAGCAGAACATGTTATAATTATCTCATGCAGCTTACTTGCAAGGATTCACACTTTTAACGTGATATAAGGAAAATGAATGCAGTCTGTTAGATTATCTATAAGATTCCAGTTCTTAATGATAAAAAAAATGTTGTCCTTTGATTTAAGCCAGGCACGAGAATCATGGGTTTTGTGTGTGTTTATAAATAAAGTGAATTTTACCCATGGGAAATACATACATGAACGTGAGTGTGAGCATGAGCGTGTGTACACAAGGATATATATATATATATCTACAAATATATAAGAATAATATAGTATCAATTTATTAGTCTAGCCTGAAAAAGGACAGCACTTTTGTGGTATATAGAACTGAAAGCTACATTTTATCCATATTGTAGTAAGTAATGGGAGTATTGCAACTGAGTCTCAACCAAATGTAATATGTGATAAGAATGGAAACAATCATTCAACTGTTCCTAGATGGCAACTAGGCTCTTTGCTCTCATTAATCCTTCTGGTTTAACAAATGAATAAATACTATACTTTCACAAAGTCACATAAAATAAGTTAACCAAAGGAAAATATGTGATGGCAAAACTAACAAATAGCATAGAACAAGAGTACAAAAGGCTATCTGTCACTTGACTTATTTAATCAGTGCTTAAGACACAATTTCAAGTTAACACTAGAAGAAAAGAAAGGCTGTCTTTTCCATGAGATAGTGTCAAAATAAAGAATGTATTTTCCAAGCAATAAAATTAAACTGTTTAGAAATAAACAAATGGTAGCTATTTTCTTCATTTTGTACAAAATGAATCGAGAAATTATGTCACTTGAAACTAGAATCTGCTAAGATGTTTGTATTGTTATACTAAAATGAAGAGGTAATTAAACATACACCATACTGGTTTTACCTGCTCTTCTTGAGTTAACTTAGCAATGGGTAAGTCTACACATTCATTAATATGCATTAAATTTAGTACCTCTAATATGAGGTAGTAACTAAATGTGCAATAGGTTGCTCTAATGAACAGTAGCAAAAGGGCATGCTTTTTCAGTGATACTTAATGTACAGCAGCCTAATTTTACTGCACATTAGCATATAAACATTTTTGCCATGACACCCAAGTGCAGAGTAACATAGGCTACTATACATAAAGCACACATGTACATGTGTCCAATGAGTATCAGAATTTCTAGCCCTGAAATGTATTCCTCACAGTGATAGTATTAATGTACTATCACTGTACTCTTTCAAAAAATAAAAATTAGCATAGGGAAAAGACCAGTCATTTTACTGGGTTAGTAACCAAAGCACAATTCTTTATAACTATTCAACAGTTAAGGGTGAAACTATTTAAAAACAGGAATCACAAATGTTACTTTTTTAGTGCAAGGCTATTTTAGCATTTTAAAGTAGCTCAACAGCGCATCTGTCACTTCAGATTTGAAAATCTGAAAAACTGATTAAAGTCTGGATATTGAACATGGGGGGGGAAATGATGATGGGCAAAGAAGGAAAGAGAGAAGGGAAAGGCCGCTAAAGGTGAAGAACAAAATAATTATTACTGAAGGCTCTTCAAGCAATTTTTCTTCTCTGCATGTTTCTGATCACTGATTCTTCCTTCCTCCTTCTCTTTCTCCCTTTGGACGGGGTGGGGTAGAAGCAGGGATAGTGAAAATACTAATATATTTTTAAGAGTTAGATTTCTAGGCTAAAATACAACAGATGTAATAAACTAGAACAGTATGAACTTAGGCAGACAGAAGTCTTTTTCATGAAGGGAATCATTCTCATGAAGTGAGGTCACAAGAGGTGAACAGAAGAAGTGCCACTGCTCTATTTAACAAAGAATGACATTTTATAATTGACTTTTGTGCCTGATGCTTTGTGCGTAAGATAAAGGGTAGTGTCGGTATTTGGATTATAGCATTATATTGTGGAGAAAGTTCAAAAACTAACCAAATGAAGTTTAAAAAGATAGCAAATATAATGGGTTAGGATTGTATGAAACGTGTGTCTATGCCCTAGGAATAGTTTATTCTGGAAAAATAGCCTCCAAGAGAACTTTTCTGCTTCCAAGAATATCATGAAGAGTAGGCTATGTTAAAGTGTAGTGATGTTGAAATCTAAAAGGGGATTAGAAAAAGTATTAAAGCAATTTTTGAGATCCTCCCAATACAGTGGGAGATGTACTTGCTCATATAAAGTAGTGGTATGGAGGTTGTGCAACAAGATGACTATTCCTAAAACCCAGACTTTCTGTTCATATCTACATTATCAAAGAGCCACATTAGGAGCACAGCAGTGAAGTATATCTTGTCTATTCCTTGTGTTATACCCCAAAATAGCTATAATAAAAATGCTCCCAACCCTACTTTAAGGCAGCTATATTGCATCTCTTTTGGAGGGGGGGGTATATGAAACAGATGAGCCATGCTGAATGTCTGTGCTCTCTCACCGAGCCTGGAAACAGTGGGAACACCTACACGTGTATTTCATGTAACTGAATATATTGCAGCTCAATTTGAGCTGGAGTAAACTAAACCCAGCATCTGTCTATACATCTGTTTAAGCATAGTAATTTATTGCACTGCTGGATACTATTTATATCTGACAAGACTATCCAGCAGTGCAGGAAATTAGTCTACTGTGCCCTAACTGCCATACATATGTAGATAGTGATGCTTTACTGTGCAGCAAATTAATCTGCTGCACAGCAAAGTGCCCTTTGTAGACGTGCTTATGTCTCTCTGCTATGGACAAGGAATATCTTCATAGCCAATAATAATGGTTTGAGCATCTCACATTTTTTCTGGACTAAGGGCTTACCCATGATTGAAGCACCAAATAAAAGATGTGCATTCATATAAGTAAACTAAGCATTTCAATATATCACACTGCATATTGCAGAGATTGTATTTCTACACTTTTCCCAGTGGGGAAAAAAACATCTGGTTCTTTAATAACAGGGGTCCTGATGTTAACATACTTCTTCAGGCTTCTACAAATGATAAAAAATAAGAAAAAAGTGGCATACTATTCAGAATCAATATACATTGAGCGCAGTGCACACTTATGCAAAACAAATGTATGTGTCAGTATCACAGCTGGGGGGAACATGCATGTGGTTTAAGGAAACAGAATTAGAAAAACTACATTTAAGAAGTCATCATGGGTTACAACTCCTGCACTTCTTTCCATTTGGGTTTTACAAAGGACTCCAGTTGCTCCTTTCAAGCTAAGTTGGGCCATACTCAAACACATAAGAAAGCGGGCACAGTTGCTGGTGCATGTGTTGTCTTTTTGCGCTGCTAAGTAGGTCTGTGCGAAACAGCACCATTTTGTTTCAACTTCTGTTTCACCATTTCAACAGGACAGTGTTTCATTTTGAGTTTGGTTTCGTTTTGAAAGCACTGTTCCATTCTGTTTTGTCAAAACTGTTTCGCTGTTTCAACATTTTGCCCATAGGCTATAATGGGGAAGCACAAAACTGGCTATAACGTTGTCATTTTTGGCAGATTGGGATGAAAATAGCAGAGATGGTAGTTCATTCTGAGGGCATGAAGCCTCAGATGTTTCAAGAAGATAGGTTCAGAGGTTTCTGGGAAACTGCACCTCAAAATCTTGAAAGCAAAACTTGTGTCACTTGTAAGTGTGAAGACACAGGGGGGTGAAAGCAGAGGCATGGTAGATCCTATTGAGGCCACGAAGCCTGCAAAGTTTAAAGGAGATAGGTGTAGGGGTTTCTGGGAAACTGTGCCTCAGGCTGCTGACAAGCAAAACTCGTGACATGTCTGACTGTGTGTGTTAAGGTGCGTCAGGGTGAAAACTGCAGGCATGGTAGCCCCTGCTGAGGCCCTGAAGCCTGCCAGCTTTCAAGGAGATAGGTGCAGGGGTTTTGGGGAACCTGCACCTCAAGCTGCCAACAAGCAAAACTCGTGACATGTGCGACTGCGTATGTGTGTTAAGGTGTGCCCTCACTGGCGCTGGCGCCTCTACGCGACATGGTAGCATGCCCCAATAAGGTCTCCTCCTCCCCTACAGCCTCAGACTGGTCTACCACTTTACATGGCAATAGGTAAAATAATAACTTAGTCTGCAGCACACTAGCACCAGCAACATCTCAGGCAGCCAAACTGTGACAGAGGCTTTCTTTTCTCTCCTGCAGGAGCTTCTTCTCCAGCAACAGCCAGAGAACACTCCCTGCCAGCCCCAGCCCCAGCCCCAGCCCTGGGGTTTACATGTGCCCAGGGCCCTGCACCCTTCCGGTCAGGTGCTAGGGGTGTTGATCCAAGGACATGGCACTGGCAGGCAAGGTGCTTTGGGTCAATTTAATCTGGTATGTTTTAGCAGACCAACTGAATAGTTACAGAAATATATCTTAGCAAGCTTTTTAATTGAAAAATCCTTTGTCAGGCTGAGGAAGCACCTGCAGTTGGTGTGTTTGTGTGCTGTTCCTGGATGGAAGGAATAGTAAAGAAGTCGGAGACTGGTGTGCAATGCAGGCAAGAAAGCCAGTCAGTGACAATGGAAATGGAGGCATCAGGGGGTGAGGAACAGGCTGGGGTGGGGAGGAAAGGGGGATGTAGCAGGTAAAAGTCGAAAGGTACCTGTGGACTCAGATGTCCGGCAGGTTGCAGTGTGTCAGAATTCCAATGTCTATATTGAGTCCATGAGTTTCTGTACCTAGAAGGCTGATGAAGTGCAGCTCATAGACTCATCTGTGAAAAGTGGTTTGGTTTATTGTTTTGAGCTTGAAGCGAGTCAAAGCAGTGTTGAAATGAAACTTCTGGTGAAATTTTGCACAGCCCTACTGCTAAGGGTCTGAATGAGCAGTGGTCCCTTAGTGAAGTGAAAGTCCCTGCAGGGTATATCTACAATTAATGAGTTTTGGGTTCATATCTATGCCCTGTCAGCTTCCATCCTTTCCAGCATAGGGAGTATGTTAGGGCTGGGGTGTATTGAGAATGAAGAAGAGACATACCAAGGATGAATAGAGCTATGTTAATCCTCCACAGCCATGGGGTCCATTCAGGACCCTAAAGAAACTTGGAGCTTCCTGGTAGCATTTATATAAAAGGGTAGCCCTTGGGGTCAGAGGTCTGTTCTGGCACAGCAGAGAATATGAGCCAAAGCTTTAGAGTCTGAGGTCAGTGGAAGTCCTTCCATTGACTTCAATAGGCCTGGGATCATGCTGCTAGTGCATGCCTTAGTTGTTTCACAAAACATACTGAATCATGGTATCCTGAAGAAAAAACAAAATAACTTAAAAAATGTACACATGCCCATTTGGTGTATTTTATTTTTAGTGTTAAGGAATGGGTTTGATCAAGGTGGTACATATGGACAAGGAATATCTTCATAGCTAATAATAATGGTTTGAGCCTGTAACTAAAAAGAAAACAAAGCAAAGAAAACAGCAAGAGTCTGATCACAGCAAAAAATGTGCAGTTTAAACTTAACCATTATATCCATCATTTATGGGTTGAAATTCACAATCTCTGTAAATGCTTTAGCAGCAACCAATATTGAATTCAACATAGATCTTTGTTACGGGCTGATCCAAATCTATTGAAGTCAGTAGGAATCTTTATATCATCTCATGTGTTTTAATCAAACTCCTACACTGTAAAATTTTTTAGAGAGAAAGAAAGCCTATACATTATAGTATTATACAGATGATAAATAATAATCCAGCAAGCAAAACCTAAAATCTCCACCAGGTCTGTCATGCTAGTGAACCTAAGATAAATAGTAGCTATTTTGCTGAAATAGACCATCAATATTATTTTACTTTTAACAGGAAAAAAACTTTAAAAGTCAAACCTGGCTTTGAGATAAACTATAGCACTTTTTACACACCATGGCATTAAGCATTATCTTACCTTTATCTACCTAAACCCATTTATACCCTATAGAAAATGGCAAAAACAGTTTTTGGAGAATGGTGGGGGGGAGGAACAAGCAAGCAAAGACTAAACTCAGTATGATAGTGATATGGACCTGAAAACCTGTTAGTCAATTTTTCATTCTGTCTACCCCACACCTAGCTCCAGAATCTCTCCTACCAATCTGGTCATATATAAAATCAAACATCTATCTACCACATCAATCTAAAGTACTTGAAATAGTGTGATTAGTATTTAACATTACATTAAACTCATTACCATGTTAAGTGTGGTTGAATAGGTTCTGTGCCTCATCAGGTCAATATTTGTCACACCATGTACTTGTCCACTGGTTTTGTTTAGGTTGTGCGGTGAATTAGGTATAGAAGAGCTCAGCTGTTTTGTTTTCCTAAACTTAATATCTTCCTTATAAGATGAAAACAGGAATGTAAGACTGCAAGAGATGTTTTGGGTCATTGAATCCAGGTCCCTATGGTTGCAAGCTACCACACTTCATATAATCCTTTTCATAGACTCTTTTCTAAGCTTCTAACATTCCCAGAATTAGGAACTGGATTATGACATTTAGCAACTTTTCTGAGTATGAGCTGAGCTGTGTTTCCTCACAAAAAGCTTAAAGTATCCCACTTCCTACTAACTGAACATACTCTACAGGTGGAAATGCATCCTTTCTGTTGGAGCTGGTACATATCATGGGAGCACTGCAGAGAGCAGTCCCTGAATTTTATAGAGTACAAGGACTACACTTGTGCAAATCTCTCACTTAGACTGAGCAAGGGCTAGAGGTGAGAAAAGACTACTGGCCCAAAACCCTGTATATCCTCATAAAAGCCCACTACAATATGGGTCTAAGTGTCCATACACAAGTTAGTATGCATGAATTACAAAGAATATTTTGACCACTTGAATAGGTATGATCTTACGCGTAGAGGGTATTGTTGAAATCAAGTACAATAAAAACCATTTAGTTCACAGCAAATTCCATTGACATGAAACTCATGATCGTTTCACTTGTAAATGTTTTCTTATCTATAGCTGCATATACTGTGTGTATGGACAAGCTTGAGTGCCAGAAAATGGGCCAACATTTTCAGAAACGGAAGCTTAAAATTAGTCTTCTAAATCTAGTCCATTAATCAGACTTAAATAAAGGTTCAATTGGGGGCGGGGGGTGGAGAGAGAGAGATAAAATGAGTTTTCAGCAGGCATCTGATTTCCTGGAAGGAGATAAAGTACAAGAGGCTAGATGGGTGCAGGGATAAGTTTTCAGGAAGGGTGAGCCCTCATTTGGAAAGTAAGAATGGATTCCAGTCTGAACTCAACTAAAAGAAGCATTTCTATTGTATGTGGAAACTAAATAAAAATCAACACAGTTCTTTTTTCCTGTAGTGACTAGTTACCACACCAATCATTTTTTCCTAATACCTTATATTTTAGTCTGACATCAAATGAAGCCATTACATCTCAATTACTTGGTTTCTTGAGAAACTTGTTTTATCTCATTATTTGAGTGCTTTCTAATCTCCATGTAAAATACATAGTTTTCACAATTTAAATTTTTTAAGAGACTTGTGACCTTGAGACAAAGCTGCATGACTATATATTATTGCACTACAATTGCAGGGAACTTTTAAGTGGCCTATGTTCTGAAGTAAAATGGCTTACAATATATTTGCTAGTCCCACAACATTTGCTATTTTTACTCTTGTAGATAGTGGAGACAGACTTGTTTTTCACAGATTATTAAGTCTGTTATTTTCCTTAAACACAGATAACACCCATGATTATTTTAGAGAAACAAATACTAAATTATAATGGGATAGAACAGTGATGAGAGAAAAATGTGGCTTCTTTTGTTCTTCTAATATTCAGTGCCATAAGTTTGGCTTCTCATTCACAGTAAGTTCTGCAATGTGAACAATGCAACTATATCACACCTTTCAAAAACTAGGAAATCCAAAAAGTGATTTTAAAATGTTATGTGTGTGTGCACTCACATACATACACATATGCCCAGTCTTTGTTCAGTTAGTCTAACAGCCTCTAAATACCAGGCGTTAACTACAGCTATTCTGGAATAAAAGTATTTCTACATGGAGTTAATCAGAAATTTCTCTGAATTATTTTTACATGTAAAGTATAAGAAACAAACTTAGATAACTTATGACCACTGTATACTACTGCCACTTTAGACTTGCTCTTCTGAGGAGCATGGCTTGGATTTCTGGATTTAAAAGGGGGTCTAAGAGCTTAGGATGCCCAAATCCTATTGAATTTCTGAGCAGTCTATGTTCCCAAAAAAGTAATTTTAAAGGCTTATAAAACTTTTCTAGGTTTGAAAATATAGAATTTAGCATCCATAAGATGGCTTTAGCCCAGAATCAGTGTCAATCAATGACTGATTCAGCACTGGTCACCAATATTTCTTTAATACACCTAGAAAGGGAAACATCCATAGTAGATGTGACAAGAATGTTTATCATGAAAAGAAACCAAAAGAGGTACCTATATAACCTCTGGGGAAATAAACCCTTGTTTGCAGTAAAGGCAATGTGAAAAGCTTTCAGTGGCATTTAGCTCTAACATGACTGATTTACTTTATCAAAAAATGTTTCTCAAGTGTTATAACTGTACAAGTAGCTGTACTGTACAGAGAATGATCTTCTAATTCCTTTTCAACTGGGTTAAGTTTTCCTTTTAGCAGTATGTTGGATACATAATTTTTCAATACCGTTATTGAAAAGCTAGTTTCACAAGATTTCTCTAGGTTACTAAGTGCTTCTGTAGGAACCTAAATACGAAGTTAGGTGTCACTACAATTCAGAAAACCTCTGCTTCAACCTGTTCACACCTAAAGTTCCTTGGGAACAAAGTTTTTTCAGGTAACCCCAGACACCTAAGGGTTTGTCAACATCCTGACAGTCCCATGCTCAGGCCAAGACAGCTTAAGCATTTCCCACCCACTTGCTTCCATTCTCATGCCATAAAGACATCCCATGGTCATCCCTTGTGGCCAAGCCCTCTAGAGACTGTGTCTCCAGAGCAACTATATAGAAATGACCTGGAGCAGCTGGATTTTCATGTATAGAGCATGTGTGCAGGAACACATTGATCATGCATACTTGGCTGAGGTGCAGTCATGTTCTACATTTTTGCTGCAAGGCATGTATACAACAGCCTAAATCTTGATAGTGCTCAACTGTTCATTGCCTTTCTTAAATATAAGCTTCAGCTGAGGCTTTCACAAAGGAGGAATTTCTCTATTTTTCTTGTTTGGGAGTCATGACAAGACAGGGGTGCTCAGGGCATGCCAAAAAATACTGTTGCTAAAAGCTTTTACCCTTTCATTGAGGGCTAGGCAAAGGGCCTTGTTGCACAATACACTTACTACATGTTAAATCTGTGAGCTGTTACATAGTATTAAAGTTTTAAGGTGTTCTGAGCAGCACATGGCAATGCTTACTACAATCTCTAACATGTACAGTTTGTGCTCTGCCCCTAGATGGCCCATTAGCAGGTGTCCCAGCATGCTTTGCTAGTAAGCCTTTTTTGGGCATTTCTGACAGTTGCCAAAAATATGTCGTGGAAGCTGACAGTTTAACCAGATTCAAAAAGGGATTTGGCAAATTATTGGAGGATAGGTGCAGCAGTAGTTATTGAACATAGCAGTTAGGAGTACAGCCTCAGTTTTTCCTAGACCTTAACTGCTGGAGGCTGCAAGTGGTAGAGGAACAGGAAAAAAAACCTTGGTCATACTCTGATCAATCTGCTTTTCAGCATTCACTCTCTGCCACTGTCTGACACAGGATACCAGGCAAAAAGTACTTATGGTCTTATATTCTTATGAAAACAGCTGAGCACAGATTGCCTCACCGTCTCACTGAGGATGTAAATTCTAGTCCTTCCTTGCCTAGGCACAATTCATCCTTGGCTGACTGTCCCCACTGGGATCAGATTTCCAGTGGATTAACAGATTTCATAGACATTAGGGCTGGAAGGGACCTCGGGAGATCATCGATTCCAGCCCCCTGCCCTGGGGCAGGAAGTCAGCTGTGGTCAAAGGATCCCAGCAAGATAAATATCCAAATGTCTCTTAAAGGAGTCTAGAGTAGGTGCTTGCACCAACCCTGGTGGCAGCCTGTTCCAGGCCTTGGGGGCTCGGACAGTAAAGAAATTCTTCCTTATGTCCAGCCTGAAATGGTCATGGAGGTGATGAGTGGTGGAACTACTGTAATCCATACGCATTACACTTAGACTGGTCTAAGTGAACATAGATCAGTCTAAACCTGTAATTGCACAGAACTTTGGTACACATAGACCAGTCTAAAAATAGTGCAAGCAAACCTATTTTGAGATACACTCAGTTCACATAAATTTAGGTTAGATATATACATTCAGCTTCTGTACTGTTTCCCTATTGATTAAAGTTAGATCACTGTTCTCTGGCACCCCAGCCTGCTTTGTGGCCCTGCCTACCCTTCCCTTCCCTCTCAGGGAGGCAGACTAACACTTGGCTTGCACATGGCTGCTCCAGCCAAGTGCCCAGAAAGCCCCACCTCTGGCTGTCCCAGTGCTAAGCAAGCACAGCCCCTCTCTCCAGCCCTGCCTCCTGCTTCCAGTCATCTTCCATCTGCAGGCAGGCAGCAGGGAGAAGGAAGGCATCCGTGTCCCCTGCACAAGCCCTGGGCAGATCTAAGCAACTGAATCCCTAAGCCATCCCTTACCTCCCATCACAAAGCATCCCTATGACGTACATGCAGATCCCAACACTGAGCTCAGGAGAACCCCTGTGCACAGGTACAGCACTGAAGACTCCAGTCCTGGAACCCACACACCCAGCCAATGATCCTCATGTCCTCATGCTCAGGAACAGCCCCATGGACCCTGATCCTGGCACCCACACACCACATCTAAGAGGCCAGAGCTAGGGACTCTACAACTCCGACTTTGGTATAGACACACCCCAGAACAGGAGATGGTGTGGGCAGCTTGCCTCTGATGGGTCACGGTGGTAAAGTGCAATATCAGTACTGGTCCTTGCCAGAGGTGACCCTATGACCTCTGAGGCTCACCCACTGCCAGCAGGTACCCAGGCCATGCACACTAGGGTTTTTTGGCCTGAAGCTACAGGGAAAGAAGAGGAGCCAGGGTAAGCAGATGGAAGTCTCTAGAAACTCCAGGAGCAGGTGGGGCAGGGCCAGCTGCCTTGGCTTTGCAGGTAGAGAACAGTGGAAACTTAAATACCGGGGTATGGGGCATTGCCAGAATCATGGGGCATCTGTTGGAAGCCCTTGGAAAGTTTGAGGTCATGGGGGGGGCCTAGCTAGTGGAGCCTTGGTCACTCTGGAGCACAGGCCACACCCAGTTGGATTGAAATGGAGAGCCATGTACCGGGACTTGCACCTACATGCATCCACCTTTCCTTCCATCCATCCATTCTTCCATCCATCAACCCATCCATCCCCTTGCATCCGGACCTCTACCCACCCACAGATACCAAGACCATGTGGGAACCTCTGCAGACCATGGAAGAACCTGTTCTGTCCCCTCCCACTACCCACACCATCACACAACTGGGACTACAGGGAGATGAGGGACTTCATTGCGATCTGGGGTGAGGAGGAGACCCAGCACCAGCTGCACAAAGGGCACCACAATAGGAATTGGGTGCAGTGCAGGGCCAAGACAAAATGGATGAAGATCCAATACAAGCACGTGCCTGATGCCAACAAAACATCGAGGGCCAAAAGGCAGAGCATGCCCTTCTATGGGGATCTGTCCTGCTTACTCACCAGGGACCAGGGCCAACACCACCCTGCACATGTATGGCATCCCCTAGGGAGGAGAGGACTCACTGGCAGGGTGAACACAACTCACAGGTTTTTCCCCTCCAACTACCCCCAGCCCTTGGGGGACCAATGGCCACTACAGACCATCCCCATGTTCACATCCCTTTCCTAGGCCATGATGGCCAAGAAGACCAGAAGTGGAAGACCAAATGCATGGATAGAGAGGGTAGGGGTGGGGTGGGGTGGGGTGGGGTGGTAAATCACCCTACCCTGACTGCTCAAAGCTTAGGGACCCAGGCTGCTAATTGCTCAAGAGGTTTGTCTTTAAGCACTGGGCAGACCAATCACACCCTCCTTTCTCTTTCCTCCCTTCCTGGATCACAGCTGAGGTGACAATCAGCCCATCTCCCATTAATTCACACCTCCCTGCCCTATCCTTCAGGGCCATGCTCAGCTACTGGAAGAAACTGATCTAACTTGAACCTTCCCAGCTGCCCAGAGCACTGGCACTGAAATAGCCCCCCTCTTCCGCCCCTCTCCCTCCCCCTCTGCCCCTCCTTCCCCCTGGCTTGAATAAATAAAAAGGCCCTAGAACAGTTTATTGGGCTCTACAGTGTAAAAACAGGTACAAGTGCCATCACTCTTCGCCATGCCTTGGTTGGTAGCTCTGTGGACCCACGTGGCAGAGAGGGCACTGTGGTCAGGGACAGGAGATAACATACAGCTATCTATAAGAACCACTGGAGTTGCAGTATAGTAGGAACAATAAAAAACCCTCTATGCCAAATAACCCCTCTCCTCCCTTCCTTCCCAGTCCAAGAAAGGCATACATATGATGGCAGGAGTCCTGCATGGGAACATTATGTCAACTGATCCAGTCCTTCTGCCAGGGTGACTCCTGAGTCATACACCTGTAGAGGCTTGTAAGTGACACTCCAGCACTCTTGCCATTCCCAGCCCCCACCCAATCTGATCCCTGGGGAAAGTCCATGGGTACCAGGTGACTGAGTCTCATAGCACAGGCAGTCACTGTACTGATTCCTTAAGCATCCCCACTCCCATCCCCTCCTCTCCCTTCAATGCAGACAACCCCAACCTGCTGTTTAACACTTCCCAGGGCGCACACAGCTGACTCCTTGTGCCAGGAGCTGTAGGAGTGGCATGGGGAGAAACTCCAGAAGTGGAGGGGAGACAGCATCAGGCTAAGGAATGCCTATACCTTGGCTGCTGAGGTGCAGAAATGGGAGTTGAGATGGCCAAGTGCTGTTTTGAAGAGGCAACCCACACCTCTGCAGAGCTGACTGAGTCACAGCACCAGGACAGAGAGTTCATGGACAGGGTCCTGTACCTCTTTGCAGCCACTTATGACACCCACAGATAGCTCATACCCTTCAGGCCAGGGGTGGTGGGAAAGACTGCTTCCCAGCCCCTGACAGTATGTCATGCCCTACTCCAAGGAGTCTTCCCAGGGATGACAGGAACAGAGGTCCCATGAGAGGGACCCTTGGATGTTGTGCAGAGGATAATGGTTCCCAGTGCATCCTGATGGGGAGCTAGAGGAGTGGGAGGCAGACCTGCGACAGGAGAAATGGAGCAAGAGATCTGGTGACCTGTGATCCATGGAAGCAGAAAGACTCCTGGCAGGATCCATTCCAAAGGGTGGCAGTGGGTGAGGAGGTGGAACCAGGGTGCCTGGTGCCCAAGGCCAGGGCTGTCCATGACAATGACCTCCTCTCTGAGTGAATCTGTGCCCCCCCAACCCCTAACCCTGGTGATCATCCCATGTATGCAGGCCCCCAAAGTGGTTCCAGGACAGTCCCAACAGGGTGCAGGAGCACTCAGAAGCAGGAGGAAAGTGCAGCACACCAGCCTGCTGGGACAGGCTTTCAGTGGGACAAGATTTGCCATCAGAGGCCACCTGCCCCAACTCATCCACCTACTAGGTGGGGGTTCTTTCCCACTTCTCATGACCCCTCTCTTGGGTCCAGGTCCTACTGTGGGAGAATTTCCCAGCCATGGTGAGGTTGGACAGCTCCTGGGCTCAGTGGACCCCAGGCATGGCCAAGTGTCAAGGGGTTAGGGTCCCTACAGAGAGTGCCTGGATCCCCTCTGGCAGTGGGGAGAGGGGCTGGGTGTCCAACAAGGGAGCACCAGGAGTCCATGGCTCCTGCTGTGGTGCTACCTCCCACACTGCAGCCACCTTTCCTCCCAGTCCTACAGCTGCCTCCCCAGTGCAGCCACATCCTGTGCCTCCCTCTTCCCCTGCTCCTGCCCCTGTCCTGCAGCCCTCTCAGGTGGACAGTGGGTCTGGAACCACCCACCTGTCCAGCTCCTACATGGAGAAGTGACAAGCAGGGTGAGAAGCAGGACATGCCACAGCTCCTGGGTCTGCATGCTTGGACACGGGTAGTGGGGTGTCATGGCAGGGTGCAGGCAGGCCAGGACAAGGAAGCATTTGCAATTAATGAGGGAGGGCATTTGCTCTAGGGATTTTCTGTAAGCCTCAGGGTGGGGAATGGGGGAGAATCCACAGTGAGGTGGTGGGAGGTTGGGGGCATGGTTGCCTGCACTCAGAAGCATACTGGGAGATGTGTAGCAGCACCCCCTCATTTGTGGGCCTCAGCCAGATCAGTCTCCGACCCCTCAGGCAAATCTGTATACTGTCCACTCCCAATCTAAATTAGGCCATTTACAGAAAACCAAAAACAAAAATCAATTCCTCCTTTTCCAGCATTTTAAATGTCCGTACATGGCCTAGAACCACACAGGTCTGCTGGGTCAGGCCACAGTATTGCAAACTGTTGTGCTTTTATCATAGATTACATGATATTTGGTATTTTTTCATAAATTCATAACACTTGAGAGCTGGGTAAGAATCTCAGCTTCCCTCTCAGCTCCCTCCCAAAAGGGAGAAACGAAATTCTAGCCCTTGCCGAAAGAATCTTGAAAATGTGGCCCTGAGAGGCTCAGAAACATAAGGAACATTAAGAGAATCTACGATATATTATTCTGTAAAATGTGCATGATTTTAAGGCAATCTTATGGTAGTTTGCAGGCTTGATGCATAATTTTTAAATGCCAAGGGTTGGCATCAGTAGGCTTGGGACATGACTTGAGATAGCAATAATGGCCTTACTTTATTTAAATGTGTTGCTTTAAACTATTGAAAGAAAAACATATCAAACAAATCAGAAATATGCAAGATAGCTTCAAAATGTGTGGAGCCTCTCAAGGTTCACATTTTCAAGATTTTCTTTCAGGGCTAGAAAAAAAATTGTTTGCTTTTTAAAAAAAATGTTTGTTTTTATGAGATTCTCACATAATTTCAGGAGCTGTGGCACAAAGGGAAAAAAATATATATCCACCTTCCCACTGTCAAAATTGCCAGGAATGTTTCATCAGCTGCTCGCATTCTCCATTTCTCCAAGGAGCTTATCTTTTCAGAATTAGCCAATGTTTCTGTGTCTGAAAATATAGGACAATGAGAATAAAGTAAAATATTTCAAGTACAATGAAGTAATGCAAAGGGCTCCTGGGTGATGGCATAGCATTCCATTTTATTTTTTATAATAGTTTCCTGATGGCAAGAGCTAATTGCTCCATAAATCAACTACTATTGTAATACCTGCATAAGCTGGCTAATATACGTCAGGGAAATCTACCTAACTGTGCATTAAAAAATGTTTCTTTCTGGTAATGTCATTATCAAGACACCTTTGTTATGTTTGTTTAAACTTTTATTTTATCCTAGAAATGACTGCAAGAGATAAAACTTGCAGGTTGTTTCCTAGCTAACAAGTAGAAATACAGACATCATGATTCATGAAAGAAATCCTACCCCATTGAAGGCGACAGTAACACTCTCACTGATTGGCATTTCACCCCATACATTGTCTTACCAAATCAGTAGTATATGATGCTATGTAGTCCTTAAAACAGACCTAGAAACCTTAAATTGCCCACTGATAGTTTGCAAATATCTATGAACCTGGCTTTTCAATCCTCCAATAAATTTTTGAGATACTCTCTTTTGTGTGGATTTATTTAAAATTATACCTTTGTGTTCTGATATGGAAGGAATTCCTTTCTTAGAATGTAATTTTCCTTGAAAATGGAAATTCCCCCTTCTGACCAAACTATTCAGATTGTACTCAGTGGAACTACCCATCTAAGCAGTTACTCAATTTTAGTTATTTGCAGGATCATTTCATTATCCATCATTATTTGACTTGCATTGTCCTAGAGGCACTACAATTGACCTGTCTTATATGTTCCAGGATGTTGTGACTTTATAATGCCTCCCAAGGAATACCCCTAACCCTCCACACCCACACCCACAGAGAGCTGTTTCTGGTTTTCAAGAATCCCATCAGCCCTGGTGTTCATTAACAACCAGCTGGTATCACCTGTCCAATATTGTCATGTCTCAACCTTGACTCTTTGGATCAAATTAATTCTTAGTATAATTACTTGTTTTCTACTTATTTTTTATCTTTTGTGACTTACAGGTGTTTTAAATAGTGGCTGAATATTTTTAGCAGCTATTTTAGTGTTGAGCTGTACTGTTGGAATTATACATGTTTCTGCCCGTTAGCTGCCATTGGAAGCAGATGGTAGGCTGACAAGAGCTATTTAAGATCTGGTTGTCTTGAAGCAAGTGAAAACAGCAAAGGCAGGTAATTTAAAACATGGCATGTGTAAATCATGCCTTCATTAGCATAACTGTAAAATCAGACTTTTATCCTAGGAAGGAAATTTCTAAAATACTGAGGTGATCTGTTGTTAAGTCACTAGTATAGCATCTCTCTCCATAAAGTCAGTTCCTCTTGCACAGTTTGCCTCTAGATATTATACATTCCTAGACTTTAAAACTTGGCACTCTGCTGCCATTGAAGGCACTTACACACAGTTTGTGATCCTCTTCCATGTCCAGTGTGGGTGTGCAAACAGCCACAAAGCAACTGAGCATACACACTTGACTGTACACTTGTATGTGGTTCTGCACATGTGTATCTATCTGGGTGTAAGTCCTAAAATTGTAAGCTCTTGACTAGCAGGTGTTAGGTAATGGAGGAGGAGGCTCTTCTCATGCTTCAGCTCAATAAAGTGATTAGGGCACCCACCCAAGAAGCAGGAAACCCAGGGTCTCGGTCCTTACCCAGAGGACGTTTTGTTATTTGAGAATTTTAGAGGGCTGAGTTAGAGAGTTGCGCATAAGATTAATGACTAGTGAGCCTATTCCGGTCATGAATTGAAAGCTTTATGGGGATATGCTATAGAAATGCCTTATTTACATCAACAAGAACTGTTTACATAGCCTTGGATTTGAAGGAAGACAGGTCTGCTGGCCAGGTGTCACAGTTTCTTTGGGGACTTTCACTGATGACTTTCTTCTTTCAGAGCTGAGCTTGGGGAAGTCTGATATTACACAATTTTACCACATATTATAAACCTAATACGGGTTGTCCATATTTGGTTATGTTTTTTGGGCAGAACCAGTTGCCATTTATTCTCTTTCACTGTAAGGACACATCAGCATTCTTTACAGTGCATTCTCACTATGTTATGCAATCCTACTTCAAAAATTTTACTATGCTTGTGTTATCCTGGCTTCTACTTATGTCAAGCTAAGCCAGGCTAGAACCAGGCCTATGTTGCATATATGGCCTATACTTTGACCTTACAGCTCTCTAAATTCCCTTGTATAGTACGCTAGCTACAAGCTAGGCATTCCTTTCTCCAGCTTACCTTCTGAAGTTACCCCCCTGGCAGTCAAGAGCGAGAGATAGGTGGGCCAAGAGGAGGCGGAGAAGCTAGGGTGTGCACAGCCAAGTGAAATAACAGTTGGTCAGAGAGAATATGCCCCTGGGTTATAACTTGTACCCTTGCTGATGATGGTGCAGAAACTTCCCCATTCTCTCCATCTATTTTAGCCAATGAATGTTAAATGCAAGGTATAGTGGCTTAGCTTTAGAAAGAGGTGACTAGTCAATACCTAACATGTGGTCTGGTAGTGTTGAGGTGATGATCATCACCTTCCTTTTTGTGTCCTTCTGACAAGGTTTGGAGCAGAATTCATAGATTTGTTGGAATCTGATGGGCTGCACGGTGAGTACATCTGCTATGGCCTCAGACTTGTGACCTCTGGACTGTTAACAGCAGCTTAGTGCCTGAACCACTCCAGCCCCCAAGAGTTCTTGTGAGTGATATCTTTTTTTGGTTGAGATATATATAGGTGAGGTTTCAGGTATCACAGTACGTTTTCACAGGCTTCTAACATGTGGTCCAGTGGCTTGCTGATTATACTGGGAAGTTAAAGAGACATAGGTTCAAACCCCCTTGAGGTGTGTATTAAAACCTGGGTTTCCTGCTTCCTTGGTGAGCATGCTAACTATGGGGCTACTGGGTTAAATCTTCTGAAGGTTGTCTTCCTTATCTTTATCTGCAGTTTTGGGACTTGTACACACAAATGAAGCTACAATCTTGCTCAGGCACAGCATAGCCTACTAAGCATATGTAGCAGTTGTATAGTTGCTGGTATGCCTACACTGTGTGCAAAATAAGATCAGAAACTATAGGTAAGTGCCAAAAATGGCAGTTACATAGCTGGGTAACTGTCACTGTGCATGTAAAGTGAAATAGGATTCATTCCTTGCAGTTTATCTTTGGATGATGACCATGTTCTTGATATAAGTGTTAAAGGAGAACAATAAATATTTAGTGAGGTTTATAAGCGTTCAGCATCTAGCACAAATTAAATACACCTACAAAAACTTAAAATGCATTTTTACATGATTTGTTATAGATAACCCAAGCTTACCATAGCTATATTTTTGGTGCTATTTGAAAACTGCAAACACTCGTAATTAAAAAAGAAATTAAAACAAACCCCAACACACACACAACCCCCCCCCCAAACCATTTTCTGAAATAATGCAGCATTGTGATACAATTTAATATTTTCTAAAATGTTGCAGCAAGAATGTTTTTCTTCAGTGAACTTATTTGCATTGCACAGTGTTTACATTACACAGGCTATTCCTGGAAAAGTCAGGAGCTAACTTAAGTACTGATAATGGCAAATTGACTAATAATAGAATCCTTCCTTTGCAGGTGAGATTTGTTCACATGACTGATTAATAGCAAAGACTGCTTTCAATCTCCCATGTGAAGCTTAAAATAAGGAAATGTTGTTGTTGCTGCTGGGGAGGGATGTTTAAACAGTGCAAAATATTCCTTTTTTTTTTTTTTTTGCAAGTGCAATTCCCAAAGCAAGAAGATGCTTGTGTATATTTTGAAGCCAGTCCTGTGATGGCTATGGCTATCACCTTGAAAAGCCAATCAGATCCAGCCAGGGTTAGAACAAGAGTCTTTACATCTAGGGATAAATAGCCAGGCACAGTAGCTGTAGCAGTTTTATAGCCCTGTTGTGAATAAGGAGTAGAGTCATGTAACATATACTAACCAATGGACTATGTATATATTTATCCCCTGAGCTTCTGAGGCCTATTGACAACAATGAATCTTTAAATTTTTTAATTAAAGACTCATGTTTTGGGGACATCCTTAAGGAAAGCTGATTTGATTAATATCAGATTAAGAAAATGAAAAACAATTTACATGAAGATAGCTCCATTAAACTTAGTGTAATGCATAAGCCTGAAGACAGGGACATCATTAAAGAAACCGAACTTGGCAAATCCTAAACTTGCCTTAGAATGTATATAACTGTATAATTCACAAGGCAGTTATACCTATATAACACCCTTCAAACTGTGTCATAATTAACTCTTAAACCTCTTTTGGGTGTCTCAAAAAAGCATGAAAAAAACAAATATCTTTAAGAATCAAATTCTGCCCTTCCTGGGCACGTCCAGATGAGAGAACACATGCAGAGGCACACATTTCCTATGGCACAAAAAGCAGTGGCACATATTTGTGCCACTGCTTTTTGTCCCAGGGCACACCCCTGCATGTACGTTCTGGTGCTTAGCAAATTGACCTTGGTGGGGTAGGGGAGACTGAGGCAGCATTCCTGGAGTCCTGGGGACCTCCTGGGGCAGCAGTTGTGCCAATCCAGCTGCTCAGAGCCCTTTTTTGTGGCAGGTTTTGGGTTTTTTTTACACCAGGATCTTCCAGGGTCAAATTTTGGCACCATGCTGCAAATTAGAAGCACAGTTAATGGGTGTACATGCGCTGTGTGCTGTTAGAGGTGCTGCAAACTGCACATGTA
The DNA here is from genome assembly GCF_000455745.1 of Alligator sinensis. Classification (NCBI taxonomy): domain Eukaryota; kingdom Metazoa; phylum Chordata; order Crocodylia; family Alligatoridae; genus Alligator; species Alligator sinensis. Next base: position 687,500 of record NW_005842496.1, on the reverse strand, counting down.
TGCTCATCTGAATGCGCCCCATAGGTTTGAACCAGCATAGAGTCAAAACTTGCATATAAGAAATCACTAAAACTAAAAAGGATCCTTCCAGAGAATCTTATGAAGTAGGCTGTAGCCTCTAAATGCTCATATCTCTAATCCAGTTAGTCTACGAAGGTGCCGCACTGTCCTGCCTTGTGCCTAAGAACCTTTCTCTCTCCTGATATATATTAGCCCTTTACCAGGTCCCTTTTATAACTGAACTAGAGCCAGCAGAGCTCTGAGGCTGCTCTCTTTTAAAAGGCATTTTATTTCCTTTTGTTGTGGTTATTACATGAGTCAGACATTGTAAAGATCCAATAAACCATAATAGAGTTAAGAATAAATTACAGAAAATTTCTTGAGTGACAGAATGCATTGCATACACTGGTCAAAGTATTATTTAGCTAAATAGAAGTTGACAGTCTAGGAAAATATATAGGGAGAAAGACAAAGTTCTTGAGACTAACAGAGCTAGTTTGCTTAATAAAATTTTATATGATTATAAATGTGCTCAGATTTATGTGTCAGGTTGTTTTTGTTGATAAATAAGTTTTTATTGGAAAGGCTCAGTAAACAATAATGCAAGTTTCTGTTTTAAACTGTGAATGTGGACCATGTTAAAAATACCACCAGCTATCAGAACTGACATTTACAGCCCCTGTCATTCCTGGTTACTAATTACAGCAGGGGTTGCCAATCTATGGCCCTGGGGCCAGATCCTCCATACAGAGCCCTTGGATCCAGCCTGTGGAGCCATGGCTTTCACTGGTAGGGAGCTCTCCCTGCACCATACCCCAGACAAGCAGCATAGGCCCTTGTGGAAGGCAGCTTTCCCAGTGCCACACTGCAGCTGAGCAGCAGGAAATAGCAGGAGCTGGGTCCCCTCCAACCTCAGCTGGGTTGTTCTAGCCCCCCTCATCAGAAAACGTTGCTGACCTCTGAATTAAAACTAGATTAATTGTATTGCATTTTAATCCTAGTTTCAAATCAGAAGGCTGGATGACTGTCAGTTTAGAACATTTTTAGGACACAACCTGTTTTGTTTTTGTTATGTATCTTTTTAACACTTTTCCTAGTGCTGTCTTTCCACACTGTGTGTATATTTGCTTTGTATACGTATGTCTTAATGAGACTGGAAACAATTTTAACATTAAGGTTAATGTAAATGATTTTGTGCAGCTGCAAAGATGGATCATTTTGTTATTTAGCTGCATATAATTCTGGCCCCAAAATTAAAATAAGAGTTTCAAAAGAGCTTTCTCCCCCTTCAGTTAAATTATATTTGATAACAGCACTCCAATGGGTTTCATTAAGACAAAAAGATTTACCCCCTGATTGTACGGATAGTGTACTATATTGAAACCATCCAAATCACATTGACTTTCATGGGATCTAGGTGCCTAATTAATTTAGATGCATATGAGTATCTCATCTGTGCTCCTTAATGTTTAGCTTTTAGCATATGCAATGTCTGCTTGAAGATAAATTGACCGTTCTCAATCATAAATACATGTATAAGTATTTGTTGTTCTGGGTCATTAGCATAATACAAAGCACACTTAAGTCTTTGTGTTGATTTCAGAATAAATACCTGACTAACCACTAGGGCCAAGTACAAGACTGTATTTACATGCTGCAGTGGTAAGTGTTGCAGTGTCTTAATGGGCCCAGATTTTAAAAGGGTCATATTCCTAGTGTGGTGTATTGTAGGCCTGTGTGAAGCAGCTAGTATTCTGTTTGGAGTTGGATTCAGCCAATTTGGGGGACAGAGATTCGATTCGGTGATTCAAATCACTGTCCCAAATCAATTCGGCTGAATCTCCAGATCAGCCAGGCCCATCCCCCGTCGCCTGGCAATGGCAGCCCTGCACACCCCAGGTGCTAGCTCTTGGGAAAAAAAAAGCCCTAGCTCACCAGATGCTTCTGGGTGTGTGTGGGGGGGTGATCTCTGCTTCCCCCCACTGCCCCATGCTGCATGGGGGGGCTCTACATGAGCCCCCTGATCCCCCCTCGCTCCCCAACCCCCCCCCCCACATGTGTCCTGCCTGGGCCAGCTCTGGTCCTTTAAGAAAAAAAAACAATGAGAAAACCCAGCACTCACCCTTCCTGCTGGCGGGGG
>NW_005842496.1:676411-685220 GCF_000455745.1 Alligator sinensis | reverse complement strand
GGGGGGCAGCTATGGGGAGGGGCTGGGTAATGAGGGGGGTCGTGTGGCTCATGCAGAGCCCCCCATGCAGTGTGGGACAGTGGGGGGCAGTGGGGATCGCCCCCCTCTACCTGGCAGCAGCCAGTGAGCCAGGGCTTTTTTTTAAAGCACTGGGAGCTGGGGCAGGTGGGGTAACCATGGGGGGGCGTTGGGGGACTTGGCAGGGGTCAGGGGGGCTGGCAGGGGAAGGTGACTGTCCCCCAGCCCCCTCTCCTCTGCCCCTACTACTTGCCAGCTCAGAGTCGGCTGCAGCTCCCTGCTGCAGCCTGTCCGAATGATCAAAGGTCTCTGAAAAGATTCAGAGAGCTTTGAATCGATTCAGAACTTTAAATTGGTTCCCTGATTCAATTTGCATTTGGAGATTTGGCCACTAAATTGGGCCAAATCTCCTCCAAATCAAATCACCACCTGAAGCTTTGCAAAGCCCTAGTATCTTGCTTGTAACTGTGATGTGCAGATGGGGGCAATTCACAGGTCAGCCAACAAGAAAGTCAAGAAGAGGACAATGTGTCCAGAACTCCATTGTTCTCTTGAACATAGGCATCATTTATAAGGTTCTCTGCCACCCTAAGCTAGGCATCTCTGTTATTGTGGAATGTACAGTCTCACATCCCTGTCTAGGCTTAATTACCTAAAGCCAAGTTCACTTGTCTCTTCTTCCTAAAGGGACTCAACCAACATCTCCTATCTCACTGGAGTGTGCTCTAAACACAAGGCTATAGGCTATTCTAAAGATGATGGGAAGAGACACTCACAGTATTTCCTGCAGAAGCTGCTTCAATGTTCAGAAAAGAGTATTCAAGATTCATCAGGCCGGAAAGAGAAAGACTCTTTAGTTTGTTTGCTGCAACATTCACCTGAGGGAAAGGGCCTGGTCCCTGCTGCATCAACTATGTTGTTCATTGGGTAATACTGTAAGTTAGGGGAAAAAAGACAATAGTAATTTACACTGAGATAAACTGCCGGAATATTGAAGAATCTACTAAAGTGAAATTAGAAAGCTGTGAGCATAGCAAATATTTATGAGGTCAATTACATCGTTCAGCTAATGATTGTTGTTGGCACCAGCCACTGAGTGGAGACTGCTCTACGGGTGAAGTTTGCAGGCGTCAGCTAACTATAACTCCATGAGTGATAGTCAGTGACAATCATGTAGGAATAGACATATGCATGATCTTTCACAGCTCTGAATAGCTCATAGGGACCACACCACAGAAAGTCATTCTTAGAATTATCTGCTTGATATGTGAGCATTACCTAAGCAGCTTTAAAGACTTAAATGCCCTGATGGAAACCATTCTGTGAAGGTCAGAATGGTGAAGGCCAACTGCTATGGGTAGCACCTTGGAAAAAAAATTATTGGCACTAGCAATCTAATGCTGTATTTTTTACCATGTTTCCCTAAGATACTGCACAATATAAAATTGACAGTATGTGTTTCACATCACAATAATTGGCACCAGTTTTAAACTGAATGTTCTTTATGACTGTCCTACATGACCTACAATTTAAAATGTCCTAATAAGCCTATTTTGCATAAGGGCTTTGAGTGACTGTAGAAGATGAGTGTGGGAAAGGAGGAAATGTAGGCTAACTAGATTAATAAACCAACACTGAATATGAGCAGGAGAAAATAAAGACAACTGGTTAACAGATTTTATGGTCTGAATGTTTTAAAATCAATGTATTCAGGAGAAGCATTTGAAATTATTCCCTGAATCCTGGTTTATTTTTTCTAGAAAGTAATTGTACTGAATGGCCTGTTATTTCACGTCATCTCTAGTGTTTGACTGCATGGCTCATACTTACGAAATGTGTATGAAGATCTGGTTATAGCTCTTTTAATTTTTTCCTTGCTAATATCAGGGTCAGGAGTATTGAAGACTTTTCCCCCTTGTACCTAGTAGCATTTCACTGCATGGTAAAAAAAAACCCAACAATAACTTGATTATTTGCATATACACAAAAATATCTGAGGATTTTTATATTCTTCTTGGTCAAATACTTGCAGAAAATAGTTGTAGCAGTATTATTATTATTTTTTAATTAGCAAATATTTATGGAAATGATTGCATTATTTACCCAGATAAATACCCCTTCAGAAAGGATGCAGTCTTTTATATATTACTTATTTTTCTCATATATATATATATGTATCCTTAAGTATTATGGCCAAGATTTTAAAAAGATAACGTCTTAAGGATAGGCTCCTGAGATCATGTTTAGCCCCTTCAACAGGCAACTTGCTTTTCAAAAGTGCTGATGATCAGGGATCCTGGTTTTCACTGATGAAAAATAAATCCTCAATTTTTGGGTTAAAAGAAGTAACTTTATATATATAAAGTTATATATATATATGGGGAACTGTTTTAAAGGGTTATAACCAAGTGAATGGAATTATTGGGGCTTTTTGATTCAAGTGGGACCATCCCATGCGTTGGAATTATTCACTTAATGTTGCAGTTGTAAATTTTATTCAGATTGTTGGTTTTATTATTAACTATTGTTATAATAAATAAATAAAATATTTCTTCTTTTGCTTATTCATTTCTTTTCTGTAGGTAGTTGTCCATACTTAAGAAACCAATATGTTCATTGGGTTCGAAGTAAATTCCTGAGTGGTAAAGGTGAGGAACACACCTCTCCATGGGACACCTCAGTTAGCAGATCTGCCTGAGTGGGGTTCCCAGGGCTACTGGCACAAGGTCTGAAATCTGGCACCTCACCTGGCCTGCACGGTGTTGCATAAGTTAGTGTGCCAGCACAAGTTAGAGAAGTTCCATCGCTGTCCTCCAGCATCCCAGACTGAATTACACCCCCCCCCCCGGCATCCCCTCCAGAAAGACAGGCTGTGATTTGGCTGGATTCTACTGCTCCAGTTGAGTCACAGAGCAATCCTCTCCCTCTGTGCAGACCCTGGGCCGTATGGTTGACAACCCCCCCTGCTGGCCCATGGGCGTGGAATGCCTCTCTTGACCTCACTTGGGCAATGGGGATGGCATTTAAAGCACTGGGTCTAGGAAATTGATTAGGGAAGCTGCTCAGGCTCACTTCCCAGACACAGACACCTATTGTGAGGAGTAGACATGTCTTTGCCCTGCTGTACCACTCCTCACTGGGACCATTCTGGAAAGGGAGGGGAAACACATGATACAGTTTCCTGCCTGTTCCTTAAACCTAGGGACTTCCTGTTCTGGGGAATAGATTGTGGGATTAGCCCCCTGTTCCCTCCTCTCTCAGGGGGCTGCAAGCACTAGCTTGTATGTGCTGCACGTGGGAAAATTTCTCCCCCAACAGGCCTTGAGAGCCCCACACTTGCAGTCCCCTACATGCCTCACAACCCCCCTACAAGGGACCAGCCTGATCCAGTCCCCTGTGGGACCAGAGCCCTCCAACTCCCCGCTTCCCCCATGGAACCAGACTGGCCCAACCTGCAGGCATCAGATGGTACCCAGCTGACCAGTACTCAACCCCAACCCAGCAATACCCAGTCCCAAGTAGACTCACCCAACTTATGCAGGAACTGTGTCTCAACTGATGCCAGAGTGGAAAGGATCCACTGGACTGCTGGAGTTAAACTTGCCATTTGGAAAGACAGCAGACACACTGCATCTACTGTCTGAATGCTTGACAGCTGGTAAGGTGGCAGGGTTGTGTGGCTAAACAATCAGGCTTCCCCTGTTGCTGTCAACCTATAAGACAGGGAAGGCTGCAAAGCAGGTTATGAAGCACACTCTGGTGCCCTGTGTGGATGCCATTGGCAGGCAACCAGCCATTTGACACTTGCATAGAGTTCTTTCAGTGGGTTTCCAATGATTTAAACTAAACTGCTTAACTTCTACCAGTTCATTTGAATGCTTGCACACACCCATAGTTGTAAACTTATTATTAACATAGCTCGTAATAGGTCATAGGCATCTAATTGTGAGCCCCTTCATATTCCATATAAAGTGTACATAAAAATGTATATTACATGTGTACATACATACATTAAATTAACTTTAATGTGGCAGACTCAGGCTAGGAAATGCCTGAATTAAAGTTGCCTGTGCAGCATTAACTCATTTTCCACATGCTTGTGTTCATTATAAAAAAACGTAATTTAAACCCAGATTCTATTCCACCCTTTGGACAGTTAAGTACAATCCCTGAAAATCCCTGTTCAAGTCCCTGAAAATCCATTAATGCATCTACTTTTGCAACACACCACTCTCTTATCTTTATAACTGAAACACAAAAAAACAGATGGGAGAAGGATTCGCCTTCCATTGGTATTAGAAGAAGTCTTCCAGGGACTGGAGCACTTTGAAATAGGATCACACTTAGGCACCTAAGTCTACTTAAACACCTAGTAGGTGGAATCTGGCCCATTGCAACCACCTACAAAAAGAGGTTTAAGTGATTTAACTATCACTACATAGGCACCCTCTAGGGTATTGTTCAACTGCCTTAACTAATGACAGCGTCCTTTCATGTTGTGAAACTGACTGCCTCATTCTCTACACACTTTCAAAATTCTAAAACAAATGAAGTAGGATTCCTAGAAACAACACCTTCTTTACTATCACCCTGATTCAGTCCAAGAGCATAACCTTCTTGTACAATGAAGAAGCTAAAACTAGCACAGGATAATACATAGTTTGCACTGGCGACCTTAACTCTAGCATTCCCTAACTTTTGTATGCTTGACTTTGCCACCTTAATAATGTTCTTTAATGTACTATGTGTGTACATGTGTGTCATAATAACTTCAGTTACAGCACCAGTCCAAGGGTAATTGGCGCCCTAGGTGAACTGCATACCTTGACGCCCCCACCACTTCCAATATAGAGGAAAATAAGGAGTCTAGAATGAACTTTTACATGTACTTATTTGATATTAAAAATGAACAATCAAATAATAAAAACTTTTTTTATTGATTGTTTCACTCTTTTCATTAACCTTAACACAATTATAAAAGCTAGCCAGGACTGTTACTTAGAATAATGTTCCTGTTATTTTGATCTGCATGTAATTTTGCCTCCCCCCCCCCCCCCCCCCCCCTCTCTGCCCTCTGTCCCCCCCCCCCCCCCCCCCCAAATTTTGGTGCCCTAGACAACCACTTAGTTCACCTAATAGTTGGCCTGGCCCTGCTCAGTTATTATAAAGAAGGCTGAAAAGAGAAACCAGGAATTTCAGTATTGTGATATCTACATGTGTAAGCTGACGGGTTGGAACTTTTAGATCCACCGTGCCGATTCTTTCCATTTGAGTGAGCAAAATTACTGACAGTAGAAGTAGGTTTTCATCTTCATGTGGATGAACAATAGCAGGGATGGAGCTTTAGCTATTTTTTCTGTCTCTTTCTTTTCTCTCCGTTGTCTTCTTCCCCTGACTAAGCTTTTTGTCCTACTTTACTCCATCTCCTTCTCCATCTCATGTTCCAGTTTTTGTTTTCTCAATAGTAGAGTCAGACACATGCCCCTTCCATATGCACAAACAGGCAGGTAATCAAGAATAGAGAGGCACACACTTTCAGTATCAAAAGTGGCAAGTACAAAGGAAGTCCTACTTTGGTACTGTAATTATAAGCTCAAATATGGTATGCAGGGAAAGCATGTGCAGTCCAGTTGCAAGTAAATCCAAGATAAGCCTAAGCATGACTAAAGAGGATGGACTACCCTAAGTAAGCCAAATAATATGTTTCTATTGAGTAGGTACATCTACATATGCCACTATGATGCCGATGTTACTGCGCTGCTATGGCACTGTTGTTACTGCGCCGTCATTTAATACTTCCAAAAGGAAGTACTAAATAATGGTGTAGTAACAGCCTATACTGCATGCTGTGCATGGTTATTTTTAGGCACTTCATCAATGTAGCAATGCATTATAATAGGGGAACACGTTGCTGTAGCTGCAGCTCCATGGTTCTTGCCCATGGAGACTACATCACCATAGCACATTGCTATGGTGACATAACATCAACTGTAGACATACCCATTGGTATGAATTTAATTCTTTCAGCAACTTATCAAGTAACCAATCTTGCCTGATACCAATGCCAATACCTGCCTAATTTCAAGTCCTTTCTTCCAAGAATGGGAAACTAAAGCTTCTCAAAAAATGGATAGAACAAGTATTTTAACATGGCAAAACAACATGTTCACCAAATCACTGTTTCAAACCTTGACATGCAACTACAAGGCACAAAACCAGTAACCCTAGAACACTCTCCCCCTCATTCCTAGAAACAGCTGAATTTTCTGTCTGAAATGTTCTAAACACGTTAGTCTGAGATAGACATACAGTCAAATATATTCAAGTTAAATGACTAAATTTTGATATACTTATAAATGAGCAAGACACTGTTTTATAATGGGAAATGCTATCAGCCCTGCTGAGAATGCTTTTCTTTTGGAAATGGCCATCAGTTGAAACCCATCTCATATTTTTTATTATAATTTAAATAGATATATTTTCATTTGCTCAACTTATGTTCTGACATTCATTGCTCACAGTGTAAAATAAAGCAGTTTTGCTATATTATTAATTGGTAACAATCCCTTGTAAAGAACATAATTTGTGTAATAAATACAGTAGAATAAGGTTGTTAATAGGAGCTCTCTTTCTGACTTTTATTTTTTAAAAACAGATGCAGCTGCACACTCTTCTGTTACAGAACTGATAAAGCAGGATGTAACTAAAATCAAGACATTTAAATTATACAGTGCATTTTAGTACATACCTGTCTACCAGAGAGCCCACACTAATCTTATTTGCCAAAAGCTTTCAAAAATGTATCTAAACATGTGCTGTCTCAAAGCCTCGTTGGATCAAGAAAAATACAATGGGGGAACCCCGCTCCCCCCCCCCCCCAAAAAAAAAAACAAAACAAAAAACAAACAACCCCCCCACCCCAGTCTGATGGAGTATATGAAACTAGGAAAAAAATGAAATGTCAAATAGTGGAGCCTTGCCAAAGCATTGCAAAACATGCTCTAAAAAACAATCCTGCATTTCAAAGGGCTCATCAAGATGCCTGGTAAGTCTATTCTGTAAGTTATAAGATAATAGGTTAAAGTAGAAGTAAGTTCTTTTTACTCCCTAGCTCAGTGGTTCCCAAACTGTAGTATGCATACTACCAGTGATACAGAGACAACCTGTCAGTGGTATGCGCTAACAGTTTTATTAAAAATACCTTGTATGACAATAATTTGCTGGTGATACTTAAGGTTGAACTGAAAAATGTACTGGTGGTACCTAAGGTTGTATTGTTTTAAATTGATGGTGCGTGATCTGTCAGAGTTTGGGAATCCCTGGCCCTACTCATTACTCAAGGCACATTGACTAATAGACTAAGTTTAGACTAAAATAATTAGGAGATATGGTCCCTATAATGCAATAACTTCCCAGTTTCTTCCCCAGAGAAATTACAGTTAAGGGTATATTCTTGTCTGTAAATTATGTTCCATATTGTCCATTTAAAATGCTTATACAGTAAAAGCTGCACTCTCCAGCATCTTACAAGCCAGCATGCTCCACTAACTGGCATTCCGGCTTGTAATATAAAGCGAAACCAAAAGTGCCCACCGTGGCACTTCTGGTTTCTCCGAGTCCCCACGGCCCGAGGCAAAGCAGCCTGTGCTACCGAGCCCCCACAGCCCTGGGGCATAACAGGTTGTGTGGGGCCATGCAGGGCTTGCCTCCCTGTCCCATGGGGCCCGCAGGGCCCGTGGGATGGATGGAGATGCAGCAAGAGGGTGGAGGGACGCCCCAGATGTGGCAGGAGAAGTGGCAGCTGGGGCCACTCAATTAACTGACATATTGTGTTATCCAGCTTCCCCCAATCCTGGGGGAAGTTGGATAACAGAGCTTTTACTGTATATATATAATCTTCAAGGAAAACTTACCAATGCATAATGTCCAATGTCTTCACTAATAAATATAGTTAATGTGATGAGACTCTTCCCCAAGTACAAGCATAAATCTCACTTCTCCTCCCCCGTGTCTCTACCCACCTATGCCACAATCACATTAGTCTCTACAAAAAGACTTTAAAACTTCCTGTGTTAGGCTCTGATCCTGCAAGCTGTTTCCCAGATGGATTCCTCCACTAATATCACACCCATTATAGCTTGTGTGGGTGTATGGTTCTGCCTCTATGGAATAAAACACTAGATTAGAGCTCAGTCACTCTGAAGAGGGTATACCAAAACAAAGAAAGAAAAATAAAGTTTCATACAAATCCTGTAATATTAAACACTTTTTATTCTAATTGTGATAAGCCATCCTACCAATGTTAGAATGGAAACAAAAGCACAGTGACCACAGTAGACTGAAGGGAAAAAAATGAAATCAGAAGTTATATTTTCAACAGGCCAAAATGACTCTAATAGGTACCTAAAAGGATATAGGCCTGAGGCATAGCCTACTTTAATCTCTGAAAAAAATGGTAATACACCTCCTTTGCAACACACCATCAACTTAGCCTGAAAACTAAGAGTATGAATGGTCATTTATTTCTGGATTTAGGTCTCTAAGGCTAAGTACAGACAGTCAAAACACCTGAGGCTAAATCGGTTCAGTCTTTGCAGGTTAGTCTAAACTGCAGAGATTAAACTGAGAAACAACTAGACATACATTCACTTTTAATTCAGGAAGTACTACCTGCAGTGGCTCGGTCCAGAAGCCAGAGGGCGCTAGAACACAGATCTCTGGCATGTAGCCAGCACAGGCTGTGTGTTCACTTCCTCTTACTGCTGGCCCCAAGGTCTCTGGGATTTTCAGT
>NW_005842496.1:618478-676380 GCF_000455745.1 Alligator sinensis | reverse complement strand
CAGCATGAATCTGTAGGGTTATCATCACTTCCTGCTTCCAGGTGTCTTTGGGATTTGTAGTCTACAGTCACGGCCAGCAATAAGTTGTTTAGCAGGGCAGGGCAGCTCTATACTTGGAGGAAGGGGAGTTTAACCCCCCTCCCTGACCCCAGCCCCCAGTCCCCAGCTCCCAGCCCCCAGCTGGGGTTTGTCCCTGCTTTCCTTCGCTCCCCCAACCCCTCTTTGCTGGAGCAGAAAGCACATCCCAGCACAGCCCAGGACTTGAAAGCAAGCTGGGATGCTGGGGGACTGTGATTTAACATGAACCAGGAAGGGGTCTGGGACAGAAGTTTCATAAACCAGTTTGACCCAAATCAGTTAAGTGTTATACTACATTCAACCAGGTTTATCTTAAACCAGTTTCAACCATTTCAAAACTGGTTTAAGTGCATTGAACTTATAAAGGTTTAAACCTGTTTCTGATTACTTAAACTGGTTTACATGTAACTTCTGTCCTTAGCCTAAGAAGGAGGGAGCTGTGATGCAATGCTTTCCACACATTCCTCAGGATTCCTCAGTCTTGGGAAGGTGGGAGTGGGAGGAGGGGATGGGAGAGAACAACAGCAGCTGCTTAAGCCCTAGATAATTTGGAGTTGAACTGCAATGAAATTTCCCCCGAACTTCCCCAGACCGAATCCCCCCAGTTGGAGGAAGGTGCAGGGAAAGCTACTACTACTTGACTCCTCCTGTTCACAGAGAAATTGAACAGAAGTTACAGGCATTCTTTCTAGTGAGAGAAACTTGTATCAAGTGTTCTTCAGGAACCTAAGGAGGGTGGATTCCATTTGACATCTAATGGGTGGTACCTACTTTTGCTGACTTAATATTACAGAAGTTCCTTTATTGCATGCTGCAATGAGATCAACTTTAATGCATTGAAAATGATCTACACATGTGTAGTAATATGCACACACCCGCATACATACAAGAAGACATAGACCCAAGAATAATATAGCTAAAGAATGGCTGAAATAAATACACTGCACTTGTATTACCATATTAACTCAAATACAAGATGAGGTTCCCCCCACCTCCAATCAACAGTGGGCGGCAAGGAGAGGGGGTGTTATTTTATATTTACATATGAAGTGGAGGAAGCAACAGGCTGCTGCTGCAGCTCTCACTCTGGCCCTGAGCCCTGGTTGGAGTCAGAGTCAGACCCACATCAGCCTTCTGCTCACTCCTCTGCTCCCCCTCTGTAGCTTTTGCCCAACCCAGAGCAGGCACACATTTGATGTTCCCATCAAAGATAGCACTCTCCCAAGAAAAAAACAGACCAAAAGGGCATAATTTCACACTCTTGCATTTGTGACATCAGAAATGTCTTGAATATGTGTCTGCTTGCACTTTAAAGTGCTGCAAATCCATTTAGAACAGCAAAAATTAAACATATGTTGAAGCCCTGTAAGCAAAGAGTCATAGGGCCCTTCTACACATGAAAGCAAAGATGCAATGGGATCTAATGCATGATCCACACAATCACACCTCCTGCCATGCCATACATGCATAGCAGGAAGCAGTGTTGTGGGATTGCACATTAGATCCCATCAGACCATATTAGAGCCTGATCCCAAGTTTCCCCTACACCAACAAGAAGAAAACTTATGTGGCTGGAAACCCCCCTCAGTTGATGAGCTTCCAGCCATGGGAGCACTCTATGCACCCCCGTGGCTGGGAAATGCAGATGCCATGGTTTCTCAGGCCTGGATGTGTGTGAAACCCTTGGGGCTGGGCTATCACAGCTGTCATACTCTTCCAGCCTCCAGGGTATATGAAACCCTCATGGCTGAGAGACTGTCATGGCATCATGGTTGCTGCAATCTTCTAGCCCCAGAGCTCCACATACCCCTAGGGTTGGAAGTCTGTAGCTGCACCACACAGCTGTCAGGATCCACCAGGGTCCCAGCACAAAGAGATATGGTACTGGAACACAGCATCTGCAGCTGTATGACTCTGATTCCCTCCAGAAGTGGAGCACTGACAGGGCTGGGAGTCCCCTCAGAAAAGGAACTGGGGGTTACAGTTGACAATAAGATGAATATGAGCTAACAGTGTGCCCTTGTTGCAAAGAAGCCTAACAGCATACTGGGCTGCACTAATAGGAGTGTTGCCAGCATATCAAGGAAAGTGATTATTCCCTTCTATTTGGCAATGGTGAGGCCACATCTGGAGTACAGAGTCTAGTTTTGAGTCCTGATTAGAGAAGGGATATAGACAAACTGGAGAGAGTCCAACAGAGGGCAACAAAAATGGTTAGAGGGATGGGGAACACAACCTACAAAGAGAGGCCAGTAACTGGGATAATTTAGAAGCATAGGATCATAGAATCAAAGAAAATTAGGGTTTCATAGCTTCATAGATTGTAGAGTCAGAAGGGACCATGAAGGATCATTGTGTCCGACCCCCTGCCTCAGGCAGGAAAGAGGACTGAGGTCAGATGACCCCAACCAAGTGCCTATCTAGCCTTCTCTTGAAGACCTCCAAGTTAGGTGATAGTACCACTTCTTTGGGACCCCCATTCCAGATTCTGGCCACTCTTACTGTGAAAAATTTCTTCCTAATGTGTAACCTGAATCTACTCTCCACTAGTTTGTACCCATTATTCCTAGTTACTCCTAGGGGTGCCCTAGTAAATAGCGCATTTCCAAATCTCTGTTGTCCTCCCTTGATAAACTTATAGGCGAATACAAGGTCTCCCCTCAGACGACTCTTGTGAAGGCTGAAGAGATCCAGATCCCTCAATCTCCCCTCGTAGGGTCTTGCACGGAGGCTACTAATCATATGAGTGGCCTTCCTCTGAAACCTCATCAGATCCTCTGCATCCCTCTTGAAGTGCAGCGCCCAAAACTGGACACAGTACTCCAACTGTGGCCTGACCAATACCGCATAGAGGGGGAGCATCACCTCCCTCAATCTGTTGGTCATGCATCTGCTAATGCACAATAAGGTGCAATTGGCTTTATTGATAGCTTCATTACACTGCCAGCTCATGTTCTTCTTGGAGTCAACTATGGCTCCAAGATCCCTTCTTGCTGCTGAGCTGCTGAGGAGGTCATCCCCAAACCTATAGGTGTGTTGAGGATTCCTCCTCCCTAGGTGGAGTACCTTGCATTTGTCTTTGTTGAATTGCATCCTGTTTTGTTCTGCCCATTGATCCAACCTGTCCAGTTTGGCCTACATCCACTCCCTGACCTCTGGTGTGTTAACTTTGCCCCATAACTTGGTGTCATCTGCGAACTTGGACAGGGTGCTCTCCACACCCTCATCCAAATTGCTGATGAAGATATTAAATAACACCGGTCTAAGGACAGGACCCTGCGGGACATGACTGCTCACCTCCTTCAAGGCCAAAAATGACCCATCTACCACCACTCTCTGGGTGCAGTCCCTAAGCGAGATGGCCACCCACCTGACTGTGTAAGTGTTCACTCCACAGCCTGCTACCTTTCTTATGAGACTAGGATGTGAAACTGTATCGAAGGCCTTCTTAAAGTCCAGGTATATGATATCTGCCTCCACTCCAGTGTCAAGGCAGTGTGTGACCTGGTCATAAGAGGCTATAATTTTTGTCAGGCAGGATCTACCTGTGACAAAGCCATGCTGGTTTCCTTTCAGCATCATTTCCCCTGCTGCGCCTTCACAAATGCACTCTTTAATGATTTTTTCCAGTGTTTTCCCAAGGATAGAGGTAAGACTGACTGGCCTAAAGTTACCCAGCTCATCCCTTCTCTCTTTCGTAAAAATAGGCACCACATTGACCCTTTTCCAGTCCTCAGGGACCTGGCCGGAGCACCATGAGTCCTCAAACAACCATGCCAGTGGCTTAGCTATGACACTGGCCAATTCCTTCAGCACCTGTGGATGGAGTTTATCCAGGCCTGCTGACTTGTACCCATCCAACCCCTCCAAGTGCTCCTTAACTAAGTCAGCACTAGCCATTGGCAGTCTAGTGCCTCCTGGACAACTGTCTATGTTCAAGTTGGGGGAATTGTCTTGGCCAGTACTTAGGAATACTGAAGCAAAGAACTCATTGAAGAGCTCTGCCTTTTTCCCTGTTAGCCACCAACTGTCCTGATTTGTCCTGCAGGGGCTCTATGTTACTCTGTGCCTTCCTTTTGCTCACTATGTTTCTGTAGAAGGACTTTTTATTGTCCTTAATTATTGTAGCCAGCCTAAGCTCCCATCCTGCCTGGGCCTGCTTAACTGTTTCCCTGCAATAGTGCGCCAGGGAGGTACATTCCTCCTTGGTGGCTGCCCCCCGCTTCCACTACCTATAAATCTCTTTCTTTGCCCCCAGTCATTTCTGGAGTTCCCTGTTCAGCCAAGGGGGATTTTTTGTCCCCTTGCCCCCTTTCCTGCATAATGGAATAGTCTCCTTTTGTGCCCCAAGGATCACTCCCTTGAGAAACCACCAACCTTCCTGGACCCCCATTTGTTCGATGCTCTTGAGTTCAACCACCTCACTAACTAGCCTTCTAAGTGTACTAAAATTGGCCCTTCTGAAGTCTAACACTTTAGCCTCACTGGTTGTTTTTTCCCACCTTTTGCTGGATTGTGAATTTGACCAAATGATGGTCACTATTTCCAGGGTTACTGAGTACTCACAGGTTACCCATGAGATCATCCCCTGTTCCTAAGACCAGGTCTAGCAAGGCATTACCCCTGGTGGGATTGGAAACCTCCTGGGTTAGGTGGAGGTCCTCCACACAGTTTAAGAACCTATGTGAGTGGTTTGTTTTGGCTGTCTACTCCTCTCAGCAGATGTCCAGGTAATTTAGGTTCCCCATGACCACCGCCTCTCTCCCCTTAACAGCCTCTGAGAGCTGCCTAGCTCATCATCCTGATGAGGAGGTCTGTAGTAGACCCCCACTACCAGGTCCTTTTCCCCTGGACCCCCCTGTATCCTGACCCATAATACCTCAGTATTCCCCTCCTCTACCTCCACCTTGATGATGGAAGATCTGTACTGATCCCTAACATAGAGAGCTACACCCCCGCCTTTTTCCCCATTCTGTCTCATCTATACAGACTGTACCCCTCAATGCCTACTGCCCAGTTGTGAGTAGAATCCCACCATTAAGCTGACTAGGTCATAATGAGTGCTAGCAAGTAAGAGTGTGAGTTCCTCCTACTTATTTCCCATACTCCTGGCATTTGTGTAAAGACATGTTAGCCCCCCAAAGGATGCTCTTGGTTCCCCTTAGCCTTGATGTCTAGTGTGCCCCTTAGTGCTTACCTGTTTTGGTCCGGTGCCTTATCTGTGGCTCACCACCCCTGGGTTCTCCTCAACCACCAGTTCCCCATCCTCCGTTGAACCTAGTTTAAAGCTCTTCAGAGGAGATCAGCCAACCTGTGGGAGAACAGGTGTTTACCTCTAGGAGAGAGATGAAGATCATCTCATCCCAGGAAGCCCCCTCCCTTAAGTGCTGATTGTGGCTGTAGAATCCAAAGCCCTCATGAAGACACCATCTCTGAAGCCACTTGTTGACTACCCTGATGTAGGCATCCTGGTGCCACCAGCTGCTGCCAACTATAAGTATGGAAGAGAATACCACCTGTGCCCCTGACTTTCTATGCCCAGCCCCCAGCTCATGGCAGTCCTTCATGATGTGGTCTGGACTACTCCCAGCCACATCATTCATGCCCACATGGACAAGGATCATGGGGTAGTAGTTGGAGGGCTGGACCAGATCAGGAATCCTTTTGGTGATGTCACTGATCTTAGCTCCAGGCATGCAGAAGACCTCTCCTGCCATAGGATCCGGTTGGCAGATCAGCCCCTTCATGCCTCTCAGGAGTGAGTCGCCCACCACAATAACCCAGGGTTTCTTCTTCTGACTGGGCCAAGGTCCCCCAGTCTGTCAAGTGAGAGTAACAGGGACTACCTCCATGGCCTCCTCTGCTGCAGGGACTACTTCCTCCGCAGCCTCCTCTGTTGCATCCTCCACCAAACTGCCAGGGCCTTGTACCTGTTCCCCAGTCACAATGGGAAAGCAGATGCTGGCTCCTGCTGCCTGGGTCCAGAGCTGACAGTCTTCCACTCTTTTGCTATGGATCTCTCTCATGGGGTTTCTCCAGTAGAGATCTGGAGCTGTAAGGGATGGAAATACCTGTCAATCACAGCCTCATCCTCCCTGATCCCCCTCAGCTTGCTCACTGCTGCCTGGAGTTCCCTCACCTGCTCCTCCAAGGCCTGAAGGTGGACACAAGAGGGATAGATGAGGGGGCTCCATTCTCCCCTCCTGCCCCCAGCCACAGGGTCCCTGCCAGGCTGCCCCTAGAGACAGGGGGGCAGGGCTCCATCTGGGCAGGATTTAATAGCAGCCTTCAACTACCTGAAGGCTGATCCCAAAGAGGATGGAGCTAGACTGTTCTCAGTGGTGGCAGATGACAGAACAAGGAACAATGGTCTCAAGCTGCAGCAAGGGAAGTTTAGGTTATATATTAGGAAAAACTTTCTCATGAGGAGAGTAATAAAGCACTGGAACAGTCTACTCAGAAGAAGTGGTGGAATCGCCATCCTTGGAGGTTTTTAAGACCTGGCTAGACAAAGTGTTGGCTGGGATGATATAGATGGGGATAGTCCTGCTTTGAGCAGGGGGTTGGACTAGATCACCTCCTGAAGTCCCTTCCAACCCTAATGTAGCAGGCTTACCTTTCAGAGCTTGAGTTGAGTCCCAGGCTTGAGATCCTGCTGTTTTGATTGGTGGAGTCCATCCACCAATCAGGAGGCAGCAGGAGAAATAAAGTCATGCCCCTTTCCTGAGGGGAGGGGGGAGAAGAGCTCCCACGGACCTGATTGAAGCCTGTAAACTGTCAGGTCCGTAAGACTTCAGGGGTGGAGCTCTGGAGTGTATAAAAGGAGCTGTATGGCCAGCACAAGGGACTCAAGAAGAGTAGAGCCAAGAAAAACTGGGGAGATCTCCCTCAGCAGGCAATAGGCCCAAAGCTCCTGAAGCTGCCACAGGAGGAACAGCCTTGGGAGTGATGCGAGACCACTTGGGCTGTTGAAAGCACACAGGGATGGTGTGTGGAGACCCGGCCCTGGGAGCGGTGTGAGACTGTGCACAGAGCCCAGACTTTGGGAGCCACAAGCAGCACCTTGAGCCTGCAAACCCAGCAGGGGCCTTAGTGAGGTGGCTCAGGCCCTATCTCCTGGCAAGCAGCCAGGTTCCACGGTGTGCAGGGTAGTGCACAGACCCAAGACTTGGGAGCCAGGGAGCAGCAGAGGCTGCTTGGGTTAGCCACCCAGCATGAGGACAGATGGACAGAACCTGAAGGGCTTAGCCTGTGCTAAAAAAGCCCTCAGTGCTGAAACCAGGGCACAGGGAAATTGTAGTGTTGCAGCATCAGGCCCAGCACCCAGAAGCCACCAGGGATAGTGAGGCAGCTGAGAGGAGCTGAGCCCTCGGTGCCCAGAGCAGGGCACAGGGTGGGGAGAAGCCCAGAAGCTCAGGAGAGGCCTGGAGAGGTGCTCCAGCAGAGGAGACCCCATTGAGCTGCGCCCTGACCTCCACCACCTGAGGGAGCATGAGTCATTGGGTCCTTGGGTCCCACAGGGGAAAGACATTTGGGGCGTGCAAACCCAGAGAAGGGCTGGGTGAGCAGCCCCCTGCCTAGTCAAGGCCCTAAGGAGAGGGGCCCCTGGTGCTTCCTGGACACCCCCTGCAAGGGACCCCATTGGAAGAAGGACTATCTCTTGCCATGGGTCAGGGATGGGTGACATCTAAGGAAATAGATGTTATTAAGATTGTTCATTTTTGCACCTTATCTTTTGTGATTGAAATGTTGTATTGTTGCAACTAGTGTTATCTAGGGTTTGACCTTGGTTATTGGTTAATGTTCACTGTGTAAATATATGTATATGATATTTAGGTTTATGTTTATGTATATTATAACTCAATAAATTGTATATAGTTAAGAACTTTGGACTTGGCCTAACTCTATAGAGGAAAGAGGGATCTGCTCAAAATTCTGGCATCCTTCTCACAGAACCCCCTCCTGCCTACCCATCCCATCCTATTGAGAATAGGGCACACCCTTGGGTGTACCCAGGTAACACTAATTTTCTATGATTCTATGATACACCACCGTGGCTGGGGGCCTTGTCAGCTGACAGGACTCTTAATTGCTGGGGAGACCTTGCTACACAATCAAATTAAAGTTGGATACCAACCAGCTATAAAGTTAGTGCACATTTTTTAGGTCTAACTGTATAGCTGGTTGGAACTTTTTATGGTATGATAGGTACTTTTCATGTGTAGCTGGTTTCAGTTAATTGCATTGCAAATTACACAATACGTGTTATGGTTAAAGGGGGCTCTAGTCATACTGTGTTTTGATTATTCTTTGTCTCCAACTTATTTTTCAGTACTTTATTACTAATTTTATTTTATTGAACATAAATAATACTTCTGTAATTCCATAACATTTTCTTATGCCTGTTCTCTTTTTAAAATTCAACTTTTAACTTTACTTCTTTTAACTTTACTTCAGGAGATTTGGAGGAAACCATCTCTCTACTGATAGACTGTGCTCTGCATATCTTCCCTTGCTTCTGATGAAGTGCTGTCTTATTCACAAATCTTTATGCATTTCTGATTCAGTTAGTCTATAAGTCTATAAGTCTATCTCTACTCTGCCTTATTACAGGCCAGGTTTTGGCTGGTCTCTGTATGGGGGAATAAAAGGTTCTTCCTAAAAAGTTAACACCTTAAGTTGACAGATGGACACCCAAGAGAAGGTGAAAGCAAACTTCATATAAAACAAGGTTATGACACCAAAGGCTTGTACGTTAAGATTGTGTATGCAATGTAGACATATCCTATCCCATGTGGAGGTGTCAGGGACTGAGAGTACATGTTAATCCTACAGAACACTGAACTGTGCAATGCCAACATATCTTTTGTGCATTTTTAAAAATGTAATTACTCCACAGCTTACTGACTTGGGGTGGGAGTAAGTTCCTGTTCTCTATAAATTTGATGAATAGCCTACTTGCCTCAGCCTATGTATTATTTCTAATGACTTGAAACAATGTTGAGTACAGAAATTATTTCTTTGGAACTCCCTTCCACCCAAAAACCTCTTGCCAATTTTACAATATATCATTAATCACAACATCGTGCTTTGGATTTCTGAGCTGTTTCTTCCCAAGTTGTAGCAATCTAATTTTTTGGGCACAATCTGAGGAAATGAAATCTAAGGGACACTAAATGTCTTGTATACTTTTAGTTTATTCAAAGAAATCTACTGGGTTGGTTTGACATGACCTGTCTTTTGTGAATCCACACTGCTCTTATTTCTCATTAATGAGTTGCCTTCAAATGCTAACTGTAATTTCCCTGTTTACTGCCTACATTAACAGGAATCCAATATATAACTAGAAAATTTGGTTGACTATTTACTCTGAATGCTTTTTCACCCCTTCTATCTGTGAAAACCAGAATGACACTGCATTATTTGGTCTTTTGAAATCTGATCTCTTTTACCACATCAGGTCTACTGTTTTTCTTTGTCTCTTTTTCCAGTGCCAGTATTTTACAACCCCCTCTATCATGCACACACCTGCTAAAACTTCTTCATCCTTGTTACTAGGTCATCCATCACAGCTGCCAACTATCCCACCTTCTTTGGCAGCCAGCCTCTTTTCTTCCCCCTTCCCTTCCTACTATTATTAGATTTCTCTCTCTCTCTCAGCTGCCAGACACTCTCCACCTTAATTTACTCAGTAAAAGGAAAATATTATGGCCTAGATTATTTCCCTATCAACTAAACTATCTTACAAGGAAGTGGTTTTCAAACTTTCTGAAGCTGTGGAACCACTGTACATTTTTTTAATGCCATGGAACCCACTCCCTACCCCCCAAAATTGGTGAAATATTTATTTATATATGAATATATGTTTCTATACGTATGTGTATACACACAAACACTCACACCCTGAACTCATTTCTATTAATAAGCAGTGGGTATGCTTGCTTTCTATCAGATAGGTCTTGAAAATTTGGGATGATACATGATAAGTGTAGATGCAGGTCTGGTGCTTAATCTAATCTGTTCTGATAATTGCTCTTTGTAGCAATGCATGTTGAGAAGTCAGACTCACAAAATAGGTCGTGGCAAAGAGCATGAGATGTTTCACCACTTGATTTGCTATTTCAGGATATTGATCCAAAAGCTGTATCCAGAAATTTAGCAGACTTAGTTTGAAGAATTGATTTCAGATTATAATCTATTGAGATGTCAATCAGATGTTCCTGTTCTTTTTTCAACAGTTTATGTGGGGTGATGAACATAGGTTTGCCGAATAGATTGCACAGTCAAGGAAGAGAGTCATTTACTTCTGGAAAATATTCCCTAAGAGTTTTTCTTAAATCATATTGGTGTTGAACTATACCTGGTGTTTACATCCAGTTCCATTTCACTGGTGGCTAAAAATCATAAAGAGATGGAAACCAATGTTTTTCTTTATATAGTGGATCCAAAAGTTGAGCTTCAGAAATATAGACTGAATTTTGTCTTGAACGTTCAAAATATTGATGTTTGGACCCTGCATATACAAGTTCACCATGTTTAATCTTAAAAAGATGTCTGTGAAGTATGCTAATTTTTGTATCCAAAAGAACCCATGAATTCTGGATGAGAGATCCAAAGGTCAATTAAAAAGAGATGCATCTCTTCTTGCAATTCATAAATACGAAGAAGCACTTTGTCAAGGGGTAGCCAACACACCTGAGGGTATATCAAACAACTGGTGTGTATGCTGCCCATGTCTTCACACAGAACAGCAAATGGGTGTCAAGAAGCCTGGCTTCAATGTCATTTATAATCTTCACTGCCTCATCAAGCACAATTTAAAGCTCTTCTGGCATGTGTTTAATAGTAAGAGCATGTCAATGAAGACTACAATATCTGTTTTTCACATCAGAGGCAACATTTTTAATGCATGCTACCACTCCCCTGACTTTTCCTGTCATGGCTTTTGCACCTTCAATTCAAATGTGTACAAAGATCCCAGTTAATTATATTTGTTTGCATAAAAGAATTAAAGATATTGAGTATATCCTTGCCTTTTGGACTTATTTTACCTGGGTGGTACAGGAGTAGTTCCTCATATAGAAGATTAAAAAATCTAGTGCATAATTACAAGTAATATAGCCAATTGTGCTATGTCAGTAGATTCATCAAGTTGAAAAGTAAAACCTTGAGGACTATTTTTATATGACTCACTCCTTCTGCTTCACAATGATCAGACATGTCGTAGATGCAGTGAGAAACTGTACTGTCTGAGAGAGGAATACTATCAATGATCTTGATTTTTTGCCCATCATGCAAGTAAGAATTTCAATGGTGCATGGCTTCACTATATTTTCAGCAATTGTAAGCACTTCACTCACCTGAGCAATTCAGTAACTCAATATGATGCTTCAAGTACATTTCTGTTGTCTTCGAAAAAAGCAGTACAATGCAATGATCAGGGATCCTGGTTTTCGCTGATAAAAAAAAAAAATCCCAAATGTTTGGGTTAAAAAAAGTAACCCGAAATACACATTTTTCCCTGATTAAAATGAAACACCACTAATACACACACACACACACACGTGCGCGCACACGCACACACACACATATATATATATATATTTATCAGGGAAAAATGTGGATTTCGGGTTACTTTTTTTTAACCTGACAATTGGGAATTTTTTTTATCAGAGAAAATCAGGATCCCTGACAATGATATCTTTTTTAAATTTGTCACGTTCCCTTTTAAAATAATCACCATCAATGTCTTTTAACTGCTGGTGTTTTGTCACCTTTGTAACTTTTCTGGGTTCAGGTTGCTGTTGGACAAAACTTTTTCACGCTCAACACATTTTCCATCCAGCTAATTTTTATCACCAATCCAAGAAAAAACATAGTTAATGTAGCTTGCCTTGCACTTACATTTTTTTTTTTTGATTAACCGTGCACTAAATGAAAAGCTTGTGATTGATCTGATACTTTCACACAGGTAACAAAAGAAGCACTGGTATTTTTTTTCCTGTTGTGTTGAAACCTGGCATTTTTCCTGACTACTTTTCTTAGCACTGCCTCTTTTCAACCACCAATCCATAATTTTTCTTGGTAACTCAAAAATATAAAATATTAAGAGACAGTTCAGCACAACCCCTGCTTTGACATGAAGACACTTGTCGACTGACTGATTGAAATACGACAATGCACAGATCTAATAATCGCATGGGAACACTAGGCCTACATTGCTGCCATATTTCAATCTTGTGCCTAGATTTGTAAAATGTCCATCAAAGCAAGGCTGGCAACTTTCATATCATACTGTCATCCTACAAATAAAACATATGGCATGTATTGGCTCAGCAGAAAGGGTTAGGGAGACTGAGTTAATGCTTTTTGTCAGTTAGTAACCAAAGTGAAACTTGCAAGATCACAACATTTCTAAAATAGTTAAGTATAGGTATTTTTTGTAAAAAAATTTTCCACCATTACTAAGTTTTTTCCACAGAACCCCTAGCGACCGGTTGCAGAATCCCAAGGTTCTGTGGAACCGAGTTTGAAAACTGCTGTTATAGGAAATGGCAATCTTCACTCATTCACTTACCAGGGTTTCTGATGTATTATTCCAAAATCTTTTCACATTCCCTGACTGGATTTTTCAGCATAATGTGCTGCCCTTGCTGCTGCTGGTGATAAAACAAAGGGGAACTATTGTCTTTATGGAGTGACACACCCTGCATATCTAGATCATCATATCCATGCTGGCAAAATTGATTGATCATTACAGTACAGTACAAATGCACTCTCATACCAGGCTTGTCACTACTCAGGTTAACAAATACTGCATAGAAGTTGGGAAGTTTGTCTGACAAATGTGTGATTCCTTGCTAGGGCACACAGTGGACCATCAAACAAGAAGTCTTGATGCTGCATCCTGTATGACAACCATGATTTCTAACTCATAAAACTTATCCAATGGCAAGGTCTTGCAGTCAAGCTTGTTTTCTGAGAGCCTTGCTGTGTCTAGAGCAAAATACCCCTGAATACATGGACCCAAAAAACTAAATATTGATACTGTACCAGCCTATATTAGATGCATAAAACAAAATGGGGCACACTTGGAAGATGACTGAAGTGTAGAAGGAATCACAACCAAAAAATGCCTGTGACTGACCAATGTCTGTCAGATCATTTCCAAATCATGCAGAAGAACAAAACCCTGTTAGATACTGAATTGGAAAACATCAGAAGGGAAATTATTGAAGCAAATCTAGTGAAAAGTTTTCCAGATGTCAGTAAGCCCTCTTCTGAGTTGAAACACAAGATGATTGCCAGTTGATTGCAAAGAATATGAAGAGTGGAAGATGAAAGTGGAAGAAATTTTCACATCTCATACTACTTATAATGGAAACACTTTGAGAAATATGCCTCCTAGTTCACATGTTACATGCTGGAAGAGGTAAATGGTAAAGCCTATGGATTATGTGCTGACAAAACACAGTTCTCTGAAAGAGAATTTGAAACATTTAACTTCCAAGGGGATATAGGTACTTGAATGCATTTTACTCCAGAGTGTTCAAGTTCAGAAAGTCTATTACTTCATTTACTGTTGTAGCGTAGAACTATTCTATCCTTCAGCATGAGTGACAAAAAACAGGGAGGAGGAGAATGACCCACCTACCTCTAGTATTCACTAATTTTCAGGGGCTCAAAGTAGGATGGAAGAGAATTTTACATATGTATCTAAATCTATTGACTTGCCTAATACATGAAACAGACTCAGACCTGAAGGGTCTAAGTTAGTAGGTTTTACAACTATAAGTTACACAGGAGATGGTAGGCAAGCTCAATCAAAGGACCCTGGATGGAAAGTAAAATAAAAAAAAAAATTATCATATAGGAGAAAAAGGAAATGTGTCCTAACCATATACAGTACTTCAAAAATGCCAAGACTGCCAGTAGGAGAATCAGAAAATACCATCACAGTAGGCATGATGGAACCACTTACTGGATTAAGAATGAAGAATTAAATCCTATGAAACTTTTCACCATGGACAAGCCAATTATTACTGAGAAAAGTATTGCTGAAATTGCAGCAAAACTGAAAAACTGGGAAACCCCAGAACTACTGATGAGACTGTCTAAAGTGCATGCACAGCACATTGCTAGGAAGAGTCCTACGAACAATACCCAATATTTTTTCTGTACTTAAAATGAATCTGCAGATGGTCCCAGAGCAAGCTGTCCTACGCATGTCTGTGATTTTGTCTTCTTCTGGCAGCTTCTAGGGACCAGGCAAGAGCAGGATGTAAATTTTTAGCATACGCTTAAGGAGAGCTTTGCCCTCTTTTCCCTGGTGAATCTGAGGTATTCATCAGACCAAGAATAATGAGGTGATTTCAAACTCAATAACATTATGCCATACATATTGCCAAGATCTAATGACATTATGCGTTTAGGAAGTTGAAGAGCTTCCAGCATGTTGCATCTGTGTGTGATGTGAATCGGCATAGACATCCTTGTTCACTTCTTCCTGCAGTTTCTTCCTAGTGATGAGTAGAAGGTAAAGCCTAAGTCTTCCAGGTGCCATAGCCCTGGTTTCCTAGATAGCATTGACAGTTTATATGCTACCAGGCACTGCAGAAAGAGGAACCATAAGGAATGTGGGGATATTTGTGCCCCTGCCCCTTGGTAGAAAATAGTGTAAACCCTGCCTTTGTGTGAATACACTTAATGGCTGCGTCCACACAAGCAGGGGCATGCGTTTCCAGCATCACAAATAGTAGTGGCACAAATTTGTGCTTATATTTTATGCTGCAGTGCATGGCCATGCTTGCACAGTTTGCAGCAGGATACATTGTCCTGATGCTCCATGTGTTGCAAGTGGGGGCTGGCTGGGGCACAGGGTGCCTCACTGTGGGTCTAGCTGGCAGGCAGCCCCCACTCTGAAGCATCCTGTGCCCCAGCCAGCCGGGGAGTGGCACATGGAGACAGGAGAGCAGGCACTGTGAAGCCCCTGCGTTGAAGCACCATATGCCCCAGCCAGCCAGGACAGTTAATGTGCAACATGTGCAGTTTGTGGCACTGCAGAGGTTTGCTCTGTCACAAACTGCATGTGCCTGCATGTCTGGATCCGCTCAACTGGTATAACTATGTGATAACTGCCGATCAGTTAGCTTCTGTCATAGTACAGTATCACACAGGTATGCAAACAACGTTTTGCCCAGACCAATTTTGAATACTCAGTAGCCCTTGCCTTTTTTGGGCTTGGAAACATGTAGAAACCAATGTTAGATTCCAAGCAGAGGTGCCTAGCGATATAAGTAGGGGGCTACTATAACCCAAGAAGACAAAACAGAAAACCATAGGAAAATCTATTTAGTATTCCTGAAGTAATGAATATTAAAAAGAGTTGGATGTTCTCAGAGAGCTTTCTGAGGCGATCTCAAATGGGTTAGAGAACTGAGTGTAATGCCTTATTAAGTTAAGAAGGCCTTAGCTGTCCTTGAGGTTCTATCAGTTTAAGGCTGGTAATATAAGGACTACATTTTTGGAAGGTGGGTCTTAAACTCAATGATCAATAAAATCCCCCCTCCTCCCAACACATGACAACACATTTAACTTGGTCACATAAGTCAGCCCTTGAATAATGGATAATAAGTTCTTATTAAGGAAGCTGCTACCTCACTGAGTACCTTTGTTATTGGTACTGGCCAATTTGATTTAAGGGAAAACTGAGATCATCGTAGGAGAAAAAAGGACAATTGTTAATAACTTTGCTGAATTGCAAATTATGGACTGATATTTTTTTCAAATGTATATTTGAAGCCAGCTGGCCAGCTGAAGTTTTACCAATATGAAAAAGTGTTAATCATAGCAAAACAGCAGTCGATAACAAAAGAATAACAATGGTAAATGGAATGGTGAAGAAAATATGTAGAGGTCTGATTTTTTAATTAATTTTAACTCATAAAATAAGTAACATTTGTGAA
Source organism: Alligator sinensis (assembly GCF_000455745.1). Classification (NCBI taxonomy): domain Eukaryota; kingdom Metazoa; phylum Chordata; order Crocodylia; family Alligatoridae; genus Alligator; species Alligator sinensis. The sequence goes on along the minus strand of NW_005842496.1, from coordinate 660,337 downwards.
AACCTCTTACAAGAGCAGTGTTTACTGAGAAATTATGTTGTTTATTTGGGAAAGATGCAGTATGTTCTTCACAGGAAACAAACAAGTTGACACTCAGCTTTAAATGAAAAACCAAGCTGAACCTTACGACAACAACTCTATTCCATCTCTTTAATGGTCTGAGTGAATAGTGCATAGACTCTTTGCCACATTCCTGATCTTTGGAAGCAATTTTCCCTGCATGTCATAATCTGACATAGCACATTTGTAGCATCATTTTAGATGGGAGCCAATTAATTTGGGTAAAATTGCAATTTTCTATGCTGGCCATTTAATTGGCCATGTTTTTCTCTATTTAGCTAATGTAAGTAATGCCATTTATTAACACTGAGCAAAAGGAGGAATAAACCTTGAAAATGTTGATTTAAATCCATTTTAATCCAACTTGATAAAATTTTGGGGGAGGGGGGAAATCTTGATCACTTTTATTGTTTATTAAACATTCCTAAGTTATCCAGAGGCCTTGTACATGTGGTGCTGAGAGACCTAATAAGCTGAACTGTCATGATGATTATCATCGTAAGTTTGTGTTTACTAGAGTCTGAACTTGAGAAGCTGCAGGACAAAAGATGGGGCAGAGAGAGCCATACATACACAATATTGATAGTATATGTATTCTTACTATTTACAGCTAGGTTAATGTAATAAAGACCAAAAATAACATTTTATTCTATCATCCAGGTCTCCTTTTTCTGCTAAGTTAAAATGTGAATTTAAAAACTAGTTGGCAAGTTCTTTAGAAAAAATTACTTATGTATTGTAATTATATCTACTAAAATATATTCCAATGAGCTTTCATTAATATTAGTCTTGCAGAAGGAAAGCTGGGATTTATGAACAGTAGCAGAACGCACTTGCTAGTCACCTCACAAGAATAGTAAAAATTAAAATTGTATGAAATATTCCTTTAGAAAGTTTCCTGGGTCCAATGGAAAGAAAGAAATAATTCATGAAACTGGTAAGTTAATATTTAGAATAGTGAGTGGATTTACATGAGGCAGTTAACTGCACAGTAGCATAGTTTACTGTGCAGTAAGCATGCACATCTACATGTGCTCACATTTACTGCTCAGTAAAAATCCCTAATGTAAGTAAATTTGACACCTGCAAATACAGGTGTCAAAATTATGTGTGATTTGTTACTGCACAGTAACACTCGTGTAGACGCAATTCAGTCACAAAGTTGTTCCCAGGTCAGCCCTGCCACTAGGGCGCCAACCTTGGGCTAAATCCAAGTTTCTGGGCTGGGAGTCTATATTGCCCCAGGGCTGGGATGCCTCTATGACAGCCTCTGCCTCAGGCCTTTAAAACCTGCCGGTATTTTGAGCCCTGGGGCACAACAGCAGGGAACCTGAGGCCACTCCAGTGGTCTCAGCCTGAGTGTAGCCTGGTGCCACTGCCTAGCACCACAGTGCTGTGTGCCTGCTAGGACCATGCTGTCTAGGTCTTCAGGCTGCTCCAGGCTGCTGCAGGCTCCAGCTAAGCCTGCCTTCCCCCAGGCCAAGCTGCAGACAGCTTCAGTCTGCTGGGCCCAGCTCTACCTGCCCATAGCCCAGCCCCAGCAGCCTGCCCTGAGTCTGCAAGTACTGCAGACCATTAACTCTGCTGCATGCCCCCAGGTCCATTCTGAGCTCCTGCACTGGGTGCTGCAGGCAGCTTCCCAGGCCCAGCAGCATCCCAGAGAGTTGGCATGGGACCCACAATAGTGACATCCTTGCTCACACCCATGCCCATGCCTGCCACCCAGGGTCCCAAGTGGTCACAGGAAGAGACTGATCCAACAGCTTCTTTCTCATGGCTCTACAGGGTCTGCAGCTGCATGCGGGGTAGTGGCCTCACTTGGCAGGCTAGATGGGGTCTCAGGATCACCACTGCCGATAGCCAGGGCCCTGTGGATGCACAAGCTCTGCCAGAGGAGGACTCTGGGCAGGACCATCCTCCTGGACTGCCTGGTCATAGTGTCAGAGGTGTGACTGGCAGACACTCAGGCCTAGCAGGTGGACAACATGGCCTGCCAAGGCAGGGGGCAGTTGAAGAATGTCACCCTCAAGGACATGCTGGACTGGTGCAAGGAGGTGCAGAACTGGAGGCATAGGACCAAGAGGACAGCAAGTTATGGGCACAGCTCCTGGCTCTGGAGTGAAAGCAGGTAGAGGCCCTATGGGAGCAGAATACCTTACTGGCCCAGGCAGTGCCAACCATGGCTGATGATTGCCGGGTGCTGGACACCATTATGGCCTTGGTTGTCACTTTCATGCCACCTGGTGCCTGGTGCCTGGCCCCTGACCCTAGTCCTGCATGCTCCCTGGCAGTCACCCACCACCCAGCAGTGGGCCCCACCCCCTCAATTTGGGAGGAGGTCTTGTGCCTCCTCCAGCAGCCAGGAGCCTAGTCTCTGCCATTGGTCCAGCACCACCTAGCCCCCTGACCTGAGCCCAGGCCCACCACTCACCCCAGCTCCATGCAGGCATGGAGCCAGAGCTGCCTGCAGTGGGGCCAGGACTGCAAACCATCCCTGCTGGTCCTGGGCATCATCTGCAGAAAGGGGAGCCACCCACACTGGGGGAACACCAACTTCCATGGCTCCTAGGTGATCCCCCCACCCACTGCACTCACCATAGCATTCACAACTGCATGGAAATGGCCAGAGACTGGGGTGCTGGCCACCTGTCCCCAGGCTCTGCCCCCTTGGCACCTCCACCCCACAGCCCCCCACCCTGAGATAGCCTACAAAGGACAATGTAAATAGTTTTCATGGGTAAGAAAGTTTTTTTAATTGTTGATGGGGTGGGGTGGGTGATGGAGGGGCTTTGTTTGTTAAGCGGGCAGGAGGGCCCTGTTTGTTGGGGAGGAAGGGGGAACGGGGGCTGTGGTTGATGTGAGGGGAATAAAAACTTGTTTTTGAGAGACGTGTCTGCAATGAGCATGGTGCTAGAGGTGGGCAGGGGGCAGGAATCTGTGGGTGGCAGTGCAGGCTGGCTAGAGTGGGGAATGTTGGAAGAGGTGGTTGGCCAGGGCCTCCCACACCTGGTGCTTTGGCCCCCTCTGGCACATGTGCAGATCTCCTGGGTATTCGGTGGCGGAGAGGTTCACCACTGCCGCTGGCACCACAGGTGGTTCTCCTGCTGCCAGGTGAGCTCCGTGTGCACACATCCTTCACCCAAACCTCACAGCGGACTACCTGGACCTTGCAGATGTTATGTAGCACATGGACTACAACAATGACCTGGGGGAGGTTGTCTTTGGTGAACTCAAGGCACATGGTGAGGGTGCACTAGCATCCCTTGAGACAGCCAAAGATGCATTCCAGAAGGGCACAGGTCCAGCCCAGGCACCAGTTAAAGTGGGCCTGGCAGGGGTCCAGGTGGCTGATGTAGGGCCACATGAGCCAGGGCAAGGTGGGGCCCTGATAAGGTGGGTTAGGACCAGCATGGTGCCCAGCTGCAGGTCTGGCACCCCCTACATGAAGCACCCACTCTCCACCAGACCCAGCAGACTAGAGTTCCTGAAGACACGGGCATCATGGGTGCTACCTGCCAAGCCAGTGCTAATGTGTGTTAAGGCCCCAAAGTGGTCCACAAGGGCCTGGAGCATCATGGAGTGAAAGCCCCTCTAGCTGTAATAGGGGCAGTTTCCATGGGGAGGGAAGGTGATGGGGATATGGGTCCTGTCCAGGGCTCCAATCCATCAGGGGTATCCCAGGGCATGGAATTCCCTGCCACCACTTCCAGGGAGTCATGCACGTAAAGCACAGTGTCCCCACATCTTGGATTGAACTGCACACCTCCAGGATGGCCTCCCCAGTGGTGGCCTTGCCCATGACAAACAGGTGGCCAAAATAGCACAGGCTGGTGGGTATAGCCAGCTTCAGCAGGGTGAGGCCCAGCTGCATATCTGTTGGGAGGGGCAGCTGTACGATGGATGGTGTTATGCCACTCCATGTGTGGCCGGAGCTGCTCCAGAAAGTCCTGCAAAGTGGCCGAGGTCATGCAGAAGGTCTCCAGCCACAGCTCATTGTCTCAGGTGTGCTGGACGATGTGCTGCCACTAGTCCTGGCTGGCCCAGCGGGTCTAGAGGTGGCAGAATCAGAGGCCCTAGGAGGGTGAGGGTGGCCCCAGCAGTAGCAACTTGGAACCCATGGGTGCCATCCCTGCTGGGCTTCATCCAGGTGGACAGTGTTCATGTGGCAGGTGTGTGGCAGCAGCCCTGTAGTGGCATGTAGTGGTTTGGCAGGTGGTTGCTGTGTAGGGGAGCCAGGAGGGGTGAGAGAGCCATGGCCCAGGTGCTGGTCAGTGAGCCAGGCCATCAGGGCCAGCACAGCAGGAGCCCAGGGCACTGGTTTTTGGTGCCAGGGGCAGGAACAGCTATGGCTCAGGGAGGCAGAGGCAGTGAGGAGGGCACTGCCACATGGTGTCCCTGTGCTGCTCATGCAGCTCCTGGCCACGCAAGTGGCTGACCAGAGAGCAACGACCATGGCTGCCTTTTGAAGAGGGCTGCTAGCTCCTGGCAGCTCTAGCCAGAGCCTGGAACTCCTTCTGGTGATGGCAGGGGCCTATTTGCATGGCCCTGGGAAGCAGAAGCAGATTGGCAGCAAATCGGTGCCCACTTCCCTGCACGTGTTGATGCCTGACTGGTACCATTTACTCATGAGTTATTTACTTGCAAGTAAACTGGTGCCTCAGCAAATGCACGTGTAAAGGTGCCCAATGAGCAATACTTTTCTGATTTCCTCTGCCCTGGAATAAAAATGATCAATCATACACTACTATATCTTTGTAATGAAAGCCTAATGAAATTACCTAAGGTAGACATGCTGAAGGAGGGGTCAACTGACATTTTAAAAAGCCTTTATTAACTATTATTATACTTAGATATGTGGGTGATTCTGTGTGAATTTTTTTTTTCAGTTTGCAACATTCTGTCTTTCCACAGACTCAGCAATACTTATGGCTTTTAGAAAGCTAGCATTTGGGATAATTAAGGGGCTTGTTTTTAATTTAATTTGGTAACTATTGAGGAAACATCATATTTTAACAACACAATTCAGTCACTTCCCCTTAAGACTAATATAAAAGTGTTTTTCTCCTTATCGCTTCTCTCGTTTGACATGACAAAATAATCTGCAGCTTTGTTATTCAAGTTTTTATTGCACCGGTGTAAATATCCTTGCTATTATATATAAAGCTGCTTGATCGTCTCATTCAAGCAATCTTAAAAGTAACAACTTAAAAGTTAAATACGTAGGCTCAAGGCTATAAATAACTGGTACCTTTCTCTGACATTGATAAATTAACATATCTATTGTCCTTGGTAATTTTTTCGCATCTGTCATCATACCATTTTTCATGGAGATCTAAATCTCTTGCATTTTACCTCTTTGTTATTGTTCATTGTTTTAAAAGTAATTTTGCTTATTGTGACTAGTGTGAGAGTGGCTTATCTGGAATTTTAAATCTAATAAAGGGCAGGAGAATGCAAGGTTGTTCAGTTCACCCCACAGTGATGGTGAACCTCAGTGAGGAGACAACTTTTGAGGGACGAGAGAGAAGTTCATTCCTAAACTCTGTTCAGTCTTAAAAAGCCAACAGGGTGTCAATAAATGCAAAACCATGATGGTGTTTTTTGTGATGTTGAAAATCAGGCCAGTGGGAACTAGACTAAGATCAATGTATTTCAACAGAGAGCATGAATAGCTTCCTGAAAGTAATAGCTTTTCATTAATTATTTGAACTTAGTATTGGAAAACAGTTGTATTCTCTTATATATCTCACCACCCCACCCAAACCTGACCGGCTCTCCCCAAATTTAAAAACAAAAATATTTTGCTTCAGAGCCACAAAATATTTTAGGAAATTATAAAAACCATGCAATACAGCTTTAGCTTTATTTTTCTCTCTCTGAAAAGTCTGGCTGCAATTTAGAATCCACTGTTAAAATGATAATGATCTTATAAGGGCTGTTGCTTCATAAATAGTAAGATATGAAAGGACATTCTTTTTTCACTTCCTTTTAAAGTCTACACTATTTTTGTATTAAAAAAATGTGGCAGTGGAAGACTGAAATAGTGCCCTAAACATATACTTACTGCACTGATCCAATTAATAGCAGATTGTTTTAATTGCTGCTTGAACAGATTATAAATATTTTGAAGATGATAAATTCTTGTACAACTGGTAGGTTTCTATTGATTTAAAGAAACTGAGTCAGCTGCTGAGTCAGCACTATGACCCATATTGATTTCTGCTTACCCATACTATTATGTATATCCTTTTTATATAGGAAAGTGAGTTTATCACATAAGACTTCCTCAGTAGCTAACCTCAAGGCTGCAAACTAGAAAATGCATTATTTTATCCTTTTCTTCTGATAACAGAAATTGGATATTTTTATTTGCTAATAGAAAACATTCTGGGCCCTTGGTTTCATTTCAGGTTTTTTTTAAACTGTGCAACATGAGCAATATTTTGACTTTTTCAGAAGTCACAACTACTTTTTACTATTTTCTCTTCATGTGATAAAATATATGATTTGATATATTCTAGTGGTTTTATATGAAACTTGAAATCTTAAATTCTGAATAGCCACATATTGTATATTCACTTCTAAGGTTCTCTGGGGTATACAAGGAAAAAGAAAATACTGTAGCACATTTTCTCCTAGAAATTGTTTTTCTTCACAACTTCCACTGCTATGGATTTTGATGCTTGTTATAGCTGGGATTTTCTATCCCAATGGATTTTAATTTTATTTTTCTCCTAATGTTTAATCTAAGAATTGTTCCTTTCAGTGTAAAATGACTTGTCAGTATAATTTTTTATTTGTATATGTAGAGATTTCAGCTCTGAATAGCAGAATACACTCTATGCTAGAAGGTAACCTAAACTACAGGTAACATGACACACTATAGAACTAATAAAAAGTGTGATTCCAATTGTAAGCAAACCGCATTTAGTAGCCAAATTGTGTTGGATGTGCTGAAGGCTTGTTGAAGAATGCTACTTCAACAATGTTTGTGTAAAAATGACACTTTAAACTTAGTGAATATTCTCCCTTTCTGTACTGATTTGTACCAGATCACTGTTTTGAAGACAACAGTAAAAATTCATGAGTGTTGGCACTGTGGAAACAACACAGTGCTCTCCTTTCTTTGGCCCCATGTCCTATTCAATTTGTTCACTTGAATATAACCTGTAGGCAACAGTTATACTTAGGCAAGGAAATTAATTAAAGAAAGAGATGGAAACAAAACAGATTTTATTTGCCTGGCATCTAAAAAAAAAACTAAGGAAGTGTATTTTTTCAAGATCTACCTTTTATTCACTTAGCCAAACAAGAAGCCTCTGCCATGGTGACACCTTGGGCTATCCAATAAAGTTAAAAGTACAATAAGCAGAATTGTTAATTATATTCAAGTTACAGATTAACTGCTCTGTCCCATTATCTTCAAACTCTTCCCTCATTCTCACTTGTGCAATCATAATAAATAAAATATATAAGTGACAGAACTAGACTTGTAAAAATCTTTCTCTCCTGCAGATTTATGATTCAGTGGGCATGTCCGCACATGCAGGGTTGTGCAGCTACAATGGCAACAACGGCAGTGCTTTTTGCCATTGTGTATGCCCCTGCACATGTGCTTGGTGTAGGGCAAATTGTCCCATGAGTGTGCATGTGCGGTTTGTGGCACCTCAAAGCAGTTTGAAGTATTACAAACTGCATGCAGCATACGTGCAGGTGGTGTTCACTGCACTAATTTGCAGCGGTGTGGGTTTTTTTAACACCAGGATCTCCCACTGTCAAAAAAAACACTGCTAAAAAAGTGGCTCTGCACATGTGGCAGCAGTGTGCGCCATCAGAAACTGGAGCCTAGCTGGCCAGAGCCATGCTTTGGCTGCTGACCAGGCTCCAAGTGGCTGGATCACTGCTGCTGCCCTGGGAGGCCCCCAGGACACTTGGTAAGGCTGATGGGGCCAGGACAGGTGCTGGCCCCAGCCTCCCCTAGCCCACTTAGGACAATTTACCCTACACCAACACAGATCTATTTGTCATGCATAGAGCATGCTATGCCATTAGTGAAAAATGTGGGTGCATCTACACATGTGCCTTACTGCAGAGTAGACTAATCAGTTCTGCAGTAAAGCATCAACATCTACACATGCACTGGTATTAGGGCTCAATAAACTAACTCTACAGTAAATAGCACTGTCAGACACAGTGCTATCTTATGGTGGAATAATTATATGCAGTCAAATGCATGTGTAGATGGTGACTATGGCTATAAATTGCATCTGATCAACTCAGCCAGCTGGAGGCCAGAATCCTTGCACCCCAGCCAGTCCCCCCACTGCCACCTGGAGCCAGGGGTTGACCCTCCGTTGCCCTTGCCATTCTGGGACTGCTGTGCCTGGGAGAAGTTTACTCCAGTTCAAAGAGGTCCGGAGTTTATTGTGTCACTTTAAGTGCATGTGTAGATGCATCCAGTGATTACTTACTGGTTAAAATCTGTATTTTGTTCTGTTCTGATTTTTTTTGCTCTCCAAATTTTTCAATAATGGCATAGCATACTCCATGCATGGCAAATAGATCTGTATTAAATCTAAGATAAAAATACAAACAGATAAATATATCTTGTGTTACACAACTTATTGAATGGAAAAAAAGGGAAAGTACTAAAGTTTATATCACAGTTTTTCAGTAAAGGAAATTAGTGATAGGACTCCCAGTTTGAAAAATCTTTCTAACCTTAATAGGTTGGCAGTAATCTTTAATGTTTACAGTTTTCAAATTTAAATACATTGAAGTAATTGTGTTCCCTAAAACCCACAAACAAAGGAACCTAGGCAGATGTATAATATCCAACCATCAAATGCTTACTGAGGAAATATCAGGTTTCATTGAATCCATCCTAAAACCTCCTGTCACCCAAACAGTGAGTTTTGTCCAAGACACAACAGACTATCTATAAAAACTTAAAAACATAGACCACCTTCCCAGCAATACCCTCCCAGCCACCATGGATGTTACCAATTTATATACCAACATCCCACACCAGGATGGCATCCAAGCCTGCCTTACATATCTACAAGATTACAACTGAGAGTACAGACCCAAGGATATTACTGAACTTATACACTTTATCCTCATAGACAACAACTTCCGTTTCAAAAACCAACACTTCCTTTTACCATGGGCACAGCTATGGGTTGAAAAATGACCCCACAATATGCTAAACTTTTTAAGAGCCACTTGGAAGAAGAATTCCTCAAAAACTGCACCATCAAACCTACGCTCTACTTAAGATATTTAGATGACATCTTTATCATTTGAACCAAAATATCTGCAACCTCTCATTGATTTCCATCACAAATTCAATAATCATCACCCCTCCATCAGACTATCTCTTGAATACTCCAGCATCAACATTTCCTTTTTAGACAATATGATCAGAAAACAGGACAATGGCCAATGTTGTGGCCATCTTCAAGAAGGGGAGGAGAGAGGACCCAGGGAACTACAGGCTGATCAGCCTGACCTCAATCTCTGGAAAAATCCTTGAAAAATTTCTCAAGGAATCCATATCCAATAAGCTATTAGAAGGCGAAATTCTGAATGACAGCCAGCACAGTTTTGTAACAGGTAGGTCATGTATAACTAACCTCATCTCCTTCTATGACCAGGTTACTCACTGCCCGGATAAAGGAGATGAGATTGACATCATTTACTTGGCCTTTGACTTGGTGTCCCATGAGGCTCTCAAGGTAAAACTAGGGCTCAACAATTCAATGGTCAGAGGGGTGGGAAACTGGCTGTGGGGTTGGACCTAGAGAGTACTAATGTGTGTCAACTTGGTGGAAGGTAGCCAGTGGAGTCCCCCAAGGTTCGGTACTTGGGCCAGTGCTTTTCAACATCTTCATCAATGATCTGGATGTGGGGGATGAAAAGCACACTGGCAAACTTCGCCAATGACACTAAGCTGCAGGGAAATGTGGCCATGCATCAGGGTAGGCTGATGATCCAGGAGGACATAGACAGATTAATTAGATGGGCAGACCAGGACCAGATGCTGTTCAACACTGAGAAGTGTAAAGTGCTCCATCTGCAAAGGAAAAATCCAGAAAAAATGTATAGGCTCAGTGGTACTATGCTAGCTAGCACCACATCCAAAAGGAACCAGGGGTTCATAATTAACCATAAAATGAATATGAGCCACCAGTGTGATGCTAAAGTTACCAGAGCAAAGAATACGCTGGCATACATCAATCGATGCATCTCAAGCAAAACTAAGGAAGTTATTCTTCTGCTCTTTTGAACACTGGTGAGGTCGCAGGTGGAGTACTGCATCTAGTTGTGGATGCCACACTTCAAGAAGGATGTGGAGAAGCTTGAGAGTGTCCAGAGAAAAGCCACTTGCATTAGAGGCCTAAAGAGCAAGCCATACAAGGGAACACGACAGATATGGCTGAGAAAAGAGAAGATTTGGGGGGGATTTGGTGGCAGCTTAGAAATATACCAGGGGAGAGCACCAGGGGTTAAGCCAACAACTATTCACCAACGCCTCAGGGGAAAACCAGGAGCAATGGTCATAAACTCCTAGAAGAAGGTTTCAGATTGGATATAAGGAAAAACTTCTTCATGGTTCGTGTGACCAGACTCTGGACTAGACTCCAAGCAGGGGTGGTGCAGGCACCTGCCCTGGAAATCTTCAAAAGGAGATTGGCCGCACACCTTGCTGGGGTTATTTGACCCCAGCAGTCTTTCCTGCCCATTGCAGGGGGCACTGGACCTGATGATCTCAGGAGGTCCCTTCCAGCCCTAAACTTCTATGAATCTGTGAATCAATATTCAGAATGGTAAAATACAAATCACCATATACAAGAAACTCACAGACCAACATACATACCTGCACAGAACCAGCAATCACCCTAAACACACATAGAAAGCTGTAATATACAGCCAAGACCTCTGATAACACCAAATTTCCACCGAGAACACTCATGCTTGTCGCCCTGCAAATCAAAAAAGGGCTTTCACTCAGCAAGAACATTCCTCCAGAGAGATAGATCACACTTTTAAGGAGCCACACAGATACCACATGAAGAATTGCTGTAGTACAAAACAAAAATCCCCATGAATTGCATACCATTAGTTATGACATACCATCTCTCCCTGAAACCTATCTGGAAAATCCTCAAACAATTTCAAACCCATACTAGAAGAAGACCCAATTCTTAAAGATATCTTCCCAGAACCACCCATCCTATCCTTTAAACAAACACTGAACCTCTCACCAGTAGAACCTCCAACTTCATCACCAGAAGCAAACTTCCTATGGCCTAAAGCACACTGAATGGATCCAGACCATGCCATGACAATAAATGTAAAACCTGCCAACACATCTCTACCACTCCCACAATAAATACACCCCACAACAGAACCATCACCATTCCTGGATCTTCCACCTGCACCTCCAGAAATGTAATATATCTCATCCAGTGCACTAAATGCCTTGATATGTAGGAAAAACTAAACAACAACTGTGTATCAGAATTAATGCACACTGCAAATCTATCAAAGACAAAAATATCCAATTACCTGTGGGTGCACACTTTTCAGAAGACAACCACTCTCTCTCCAATCTCTCAGCTCTAATCCTCAAGGGGAATTTACAAATCACTTTTTATAGAGGAGCCTATGGACTTCACTTGATAAATCCACTGGATAAAAAAAATTGCGGATTAAATATAAACATTGGATTTATAGCATATTATAACCTGCCTGCCATCCGATAACCACAGGTAACCTCTCTACATACTATCAGCTACATTCTATCGCCAGGTCAACATTATCTTTCTCCACCTCCACCTATCTGTCTCACACATATTGTCTTCCATGGCCTCTGATCCTCGCTGCCATGCATTTGCATTTTCACAGACCTGCATTTTGCATATTGACTTCTTTTCCATCCAGGAGAACATAAAACAACATCAGACTCTTCCTATTCTCTCTGAAGAAGGGTGTTTGTGCCTGAAAGCTTGCAAAGAACAATTTTTCCAACTATTTAGATGGTCTAATAAAAGAGAATCACATTTACCCAAAGAACCTTGTCTGCTTGAAGTGATTAAGATATAATTAGTAGCTCTTTCTAGTGCTGGAGAATAATTTTAATGGCAGATATGATCAAGATGTCTGAATATTTTTGTAATTTGATCAATCGTTTAAGCAATACTAGTTAGTTTAAATATCAATGAAGCAAAACTTAACATCCATTTTGGCAATAACTTTTGTACATATTAATTTATTTTTCTAATAAAATATTATAAGCTGCCTGGTGTTCCAGTGGCTGAAAGTTGCTGACATTTAACAATACTTTTTATTTCTTATATTGTACTATATCCCTTAGAATTTACTAGTCTATAATGTACTGTTCATTATTGCTTCACAAATATTAAACTGTATGAGACAGACTTTTTATTATTTGCTCTATTGACAAAAATGTACTACAGGTGCTTTATACTGTAATGTTGTTTTGGAGATGGTTGTAATAGTTATCATGTCCTGAATATATTTTCAAGACAGATTGCTTCAGCAGTATATTTAATAGGAATATAAATATATTTGTTGACAAATCTATCAAATTTGAATATGAACTTTCACTTCTAACTTTCAAAGAATGAAAACAATGCTGGTAAATTTCAAATGTCTTCAAAACCTCCCCTACTACTCCTTACTTGTCAAGAAAAGCAGGTCTTGAAGTTAACATGACATTGAAATGCAAAGGGCAGTTAATCTCTTTCAGATAAATTGTTTTAGGTTGTCTAGAGATTAAAGCAAATACTTGGTTTACAATTAGGTCAAAATTTCAAGATTTTTTATAAAAAACAATAAGTGAATAGATACAGAAGGAGGAGGAGGAGGAGGAGGAGGAGGAAGAGAAGGAGGAAGAAGAGGAGGAGGAGGACAAAGAAATGCTGACATAATCACATGACTCTAAATGCAAGGACATGTAACTATGGGGACACATCCTATTTCACCTTTATGTGCCTAATTTGCCAGGTCTGCCTGTAACTTGGAGGAAGTTAAATAGCAGGGGAGAATGGCTGAGTGAGATGAATGCTGTCTTGGGCTTTGCATTGCCCTCAGTAAAACAGAAACCATCCCATTTCTATTTATCCAAACAACTGGGGACCCCACTTTGAGAGAATTATCCACTTCCATCTGACTTGCTTTCCTTGTGTTCACATGTCTTCCTGACCTGGCTGATGGGCCACTTCAAGAGGAGGCCTAGATGGTGTTGTAGCAAACATCTAGTCCATGGCTAGGCGGTTTGCTGGGTAATTAGAGATGCAAAGGTTCAAAGTCTCTCTGGTGCGTGGGCCTAATGTTTGGGTATCTTACATCCTGAATAAGTGTCCTAGTTTATGCTGCATGGAGGAAGAAGGACCCTTCTTCCTCCATGCAGCATTTCTGAGATTAACATTTCAGGGCCTCTGCAATTTTATGTGCATACCCTAGTACAGGTTGAACTTCAGTGCTTCAATAGCAACATAGTTACTTACTAGCAAATGGAATCCAAACAGTGTGTAAGTGCTGAAAATTTTACTTAGCTATGTCAATGCCACATTAGCACATCAAGGTGAAATACACTTTATCCCACTACGCCCCCAATTTAAATTAGTTTTCTGACCTGGCCACAACACAATCTCATGCTAAGAGCTCGGTGGAGAGAGGTATTTCTGTTGTGTAGAGGATTTCAATATTTGTAAGAGCCCCTCTAGACATTCAGAAAAAGGCATGGTAGGATCTAATGCATGATCTACACAATCACACCTCCTGCCATGCCACACATGCATGGTAGGAGGCATGATCATGGGAGCCAGTATCAGATCCAATCATGCCTTATTGCCAGTGCAAGGGGGGCCCTGCACCAGTTCCTGCAACTGTGAGCCCCACAGCTGATGAGGTTCACAGCAGGGACAGAGTTCTCCCCACTGTCCTTGCTGTGAGCCCTGTTGCTGACAAGGCTTACAGTGGGGGCAATGCCAGGAATGCTCAGTTGATGGGGCTCCTAGTCACAGGGCAGCTGGTCACACATTTAATCAATGACAGGATAAGAACAAGCTACAAAGTTATTATACATTTTTGTGGAATAACTTCGTAGCTTATTGCTTGTTTTATCACACCATTAACTGTTGAATGTGTATCTGGGTCACAACTTAAGGCATGATTAAGTGGTTAATCAAGTGGATACCCTTAAGAGGGTTCACAGGAGGGCTACTTTCATGGCTATGGGCTTACAGATAAGATCCTAGGAGGAGAGATTGAAGGACCTGAATCTCTTCAACCTCTGCAAAAGAAGGCTGAGAGGGGATCTTGTAGAACCATCTACAAATTAATTGGGGGGAGCGGGGGGAGGAGTGAGGACAGCAAGAAATAGGGGATACTCTGTTTACCAGGCCGCACCTTGGGGTTACTAGGAACAATGGCCGTAAACTGAAGGTGAGCAGATTTAGATTAGACATTAGTAAAATTTTCTTTAAGGTGAGGATTGCAAAAATCTGGAATGAGCTTCCAAGGGAGGTGGTGCTCTCCCCTACCATGGAGGTCTTTAACAGAAGACTGGACAAGTGCCTAGCTGGGGTCATCTGACCCCAGCGCTTTTTCCTGCCCAGAGCAGGGGGTTGGATTTGATGATCTACTAAGGTCCCTTCCAACCCTAAAAGTCTATGAAATCTATGTAATACGTTAAGTGTAACATGTAGATGGAGCCTAAACCATTGAATAATGCTAAAAGAATATTGCTAAGAGAGTTAGAGACTTTAAGTTAAAAGTATATGCTGGTATCTTCAACATGACTGGAATTTTGGAATTAAGAAGCTACCTTTTTCCCCAGAGGGTCTTCTGTCCTCTGTGCCTTAACTATGCACTAAATAAATGTCATAGAGAAAAAAATCATGTTTACATCCATCATATGATGTAACTGTTACATTGCATAGTAACTCAAATGTATCCTCGTTGTATTATGTAGAATTAGAATAAATTCTTAGAACTAGCATTTTAAACAGATTCATATGTAATCTTTTTCTATTTGTTATTATCATAATTGGCACTGCCAGGAAATTATTATTTCCTACACTTCTGCCTTAGTGTCCTGATACTGGTCCACAAACTCATGGATCCAACATTACATGATGAGTAGCCATCTGGTGAAATTTCCATAGCAAATAACTTAGAAGCTAGTAGAACATCTCAGAACCATAGCTGGAGTACAAAATGAAGAGAAGATATAATTTGGTATATATTTCCCCTCTGTTTTTTGGTTTCTTAGAGACAGAAGACCCTACCTGTGCAGGCAAAGGCATGATGGCAGGAAGCGTGATTGCTAGATTTTACATTAGGTCCCATCACACCTTATTGCTGGAGCAGGGGGAGCCTAATCCCAATCCCAGGCTCCCCCTGCACTGGCAAGAAGCAGGCTCCCATGGCTAGGACTCCCATCCACTGATGGGCCCCCCAGCTGCAGGAGCCCTCCATGCACCCCTGTGGCCAGCTGGGAGACTGCAGCCACTGTTATCTCCCAGCCACAGGGGCTAGCTGTGTGCACTGGTGGCTGGGAGATTGCAGTTGCTGTGGTCTCCCAGTCATGGGGCCCCAAGTAGTCTCAGCAGTGCCCCATGGATCACAGCAGTACTCCATGGCTGTCAGGACTCAGAGTCCCCTCAGCTGCAGGAGAGAAGTTATGGTTTGGGGTATATTTGGCTCTATGGAAGGTCTTTGCTAATGAAAAAATACATGTCAGAATGTAATGATGAGCCTCGTTCTCCCCTGGCCCCACCCCACTCTGGTCATAATGCACTTTGATGTGTTTTGGTGCAATTACTAACAATCATAAATCTCGTAAACATTTTTTCAGAGTATTATATGTTCATATCTTTTGCTAAATATATCTCCAGAAAGGTCATAATATTTTCTCTGGTGTATTTTAAATATAGGAGAGACCCTGTGAGTAGAATATAATATAGCTCTCTCTGTCTCTTAGGGGTGTGTGTGTGTGTGTGTGTGTGTGTGTGTATACGCATGTGTGCATATGCGAGCATTATGTACAGGTGTGATGCAATAAGATTTACAGCCAATAAGAAACTCCCTTTTCCTGCTGGTTATGGCTAGCATTTGCAATCAGCACAGCAATGTGTAGGCTTGCTTCCCATAATAGGAGATTCTGAATCAACACTTTTCATATTGCTGCCAGTAGCAATCTGTGACAGATGGCTATTTCTGGGTATATGAGTTACAATTTTATGTTTTATGTCTGAGCTTTTTTGCCTAGTTGTATGAATAAATTATAGTTTCATTCCTCAACAAACTGCTCACCAGGGGAAGATGGGAGATCTGTCCAGACATCATCCTCTACAAATTGACTGGGCAGAATTAATGCACATGAAAACTAATCTGAAAATGTTGTTGCAAAGGTGTTAAACTAATGCCTAAAGATGCTGCTCTCAATGCAAGGGTATAAAACTGTAACTCATCTCTATTTTCATATGTTAGGGTGTCACAAGCTCATCCCAAAAGAAGGGCTGAATGGATTGTCTGTGTATCATACATTGCTATTTTCTTGGGATATTTGTTGGATTTAGTACCGTAGTGTTTGGTCTCTCTATATAGCAAATGTTGTTATACTCAATTTGATCCTTTTTGTGTTTGTATGAAACAGTGTTTGAGTAGGATTCTCATAATGTAACTGGTAATAGGTAATGGAGTGCGTGTTAATTAAGTGCCATGAATGCCAAGAATAGACAACAGTCAGCCACACTCCAGAGAAACTATGGTTGGCAGAAGGGAAGTTAATGTCTGAAAGTTTACACTGGAGTTTTATCAACAACCAGGAACTAGTACATCCCCAAACAATATGGTTTACATTTCAAAGGGGAATCCTGAGTAGGGGGGAATCTATTCTGAAGAGACAAACACCTGGAAGGAATCTCAACAGAAATCAATAT
Organism: Alligator sinensis; assembly: GCF_000455745.1. Taxonomy (NCBI): domain Eukaryota; kingdom Metazoa; phylum Chordata; order Crocodylia; family Alligatoridae; genus Alligator; species Alligator sinensis. The sequence continues at coordinate 643,301 of NW_005842496.1, read as the reverse complement.
TTTTCACCCTGGAATAATAAATAATAGCTAATAGAGGGTCTATATTTCTCTGGAATAACTGACAGCCAGGGATCCTGGTTTTCTCTGATAAAAAAATCACCAATTCTCTGACAAAAAATTGCAAATTCTCTGATAAGAAACCCCAAATCTGTTATTAAAATGAAAAGCCCCCTGCAGCTCCCCACTAGCCCTGCTGCTGCCCCTCAAAAACCCCCAATGTTTCCCCCAACCCTGCTGGTTCCACTCACTTCCCCCACAACAGCCCCTCCACCCTACTCATGCCTTTTGCTCTCACCCACAGCCCTTGCCCCCAGCTCTGCTGGAGGGGACCTCCAGCTGCGTGGGCTATGGGGCCAGGGACCCAAGTCTGCAGCACCCTGCCCCCAACAGCAGGCAGTTGCAGCAGAAGCAGCATGAAGATGGCTCCCCCACTGATGCTGCCTGCTTGGGCAGGGCTGGGCCAGCTCCTGGCTCCCCCCAGCCCTGCTGGTGCCCCCCAGCCATGACCTGCAACACCCTAGGCCTGCCAGAGTAGTCCCCAGACTCCAGGAAGCCCCACTTACCTAAGGCTCCAGGAGCGAAGAATCAAGGTGAACTGAGTGGAGCAGTGGCTGACAGTTTCAGGCAATTCCCTTCTCCTTCCCCCTCCAGGCAGGGCTGGGGGTTTCCTGCCCTGTTTGCAACCAGCTCAACCAGCGTGCAGAGCTTTTTGCAAAAGCAGGAAATCTGTGAGTTTCTCTGCCAAAAAGAGAAATACATTTTTTCTCTGATAAAAAGGGGAAATCCATGGTTTTCTCTGTTTTTTCGATGTGAAATGGAAAACCAGGATCCCTCGTAATAGCTAATGAAGTTGAATTAGCACTCTATGTCTGAAAGGATGCAGATATTTCTGTCATAGACCCCTGTTGCACAGTAATTTTGGGTTGCTCCTGGAGCTTTTGACTACTAGATTAACTGCATATTAACACCTTAAAAGTGGCTCAAAGCATTCATTATGTTGATCAAAGTTACACCACTCCAGGGCAGAATTATCTCTTGATTTGCACAGCTCAGCTCCTGTTCCATTAAGGCATGGCCACTCCTTACAGATGTTCTGCACAAATGGAAGATGTTACTGTTTCATTACATATAACTGTAAATCAGGAATATCAGCTGACATTACACACAAAGGCATATTGGGGACAGGAAATCATGTGCTTACTATACATATATACATGGATCAAATAGAAAAATACAGATGAGCAGATAAGGTTAAGATATTCAAAAGTACATTGGAAGGAGGTCCTTTAGCTATGTCTAAGCCGTAATATGATCTATATCTCCAGCTGGCAAAAAGTTGCACAACGGGTATTGCAAACCGAGGGTATGGATAGATGTAATACGTAGAATGTTCTAAATAGCCTTCAAACCCCAAGAGTTTGAAGACATGCATGCCACAGACCAGTTTAAACGTCTTGGAACACTTCAGCAGCGCACTGGGAAAGTATTATTTTGAGCCAGTCTTCCTTAAGCCAGTTTAACGTTATGTGCAGACTCAAATAATTCCATGCTTAAAGTCTGTTCCAGCCTCCAGCCATCTCAAACTGCAGCACTCCTCACCCCCTCCCCACCCCAACCCCATGCAGGACAATGGGGCTACTTTGGGATGCAACCAGGACTCTACTGGTCAAAGACCTATTGCCTATAGAGACCAGAGTCCACAGGGATGAGGAAGCAATTTTACTTCCCTTCTAGGGACCCTGGGTGAGGGCCCCAGGCTTATCTGGGGGTGAGGAAGGATAACTAGGTTCTGGGGAACAGCTTTGTGGTGGGAGGGATCTAGGACAGAAGTCCAACAAGCTGATTTAACCTCCATCTGATTTAACCTACTACGTTTTACCTAAGATAAACCCACGTTTGTCTTAAACCAGTTTTAGCCATTTTGAAAGCAGTTTATGTGCATCAAGCTTCTGTTGTTTTAATAGATGTGAACTGATTTCCAATCACTTATACTGGTTTATGTGTATTTTCTGTCCCTAGCCTGGGTGGTTGTGCCTGTAACAGTAAGCCCCTGTCAATTGCTGGGTGGTGGCCAGGGGAAACAACCATTGCAAAATGGGCATGTAATTGAAACAGAAATGACTGTCAATTCCATCCTCAATGTGAAGGGAATTAGCCTGTGCTACACTCTTGCAGCTAACCCCTACTATATAGGTTTCACTTGGGACACACATCTCTCTGTAATTGCTGGCAATGCAAGGTGCTTGAGGGTTGGAAAAGCCAGGGATTTCTTGGGGGTGGGGACAGGATCAAGAGCACCCAGCTCCCTCTGAACCATGTGCAGGTTTCTATACAACCTTCCAGCACTGCCCCCCACTCACCTCTACTCCAAACTCCTGTCCCAATCTGAGTCTTCCTCCTCCTCCTCTAAAGGAATCCTGGGGGAGCTCTGGGCACTGACCCCTGAAAGGCATGATGGTCTGGGTACTCTGCCATCCCCTGGGTGAGTTTTGGTAGCAATGCAATCCCTAAAAGGTTAGGGGTCCACTTGGAGCCTTTGGGGTGTATGGGTGAACACTTCTGTTCAGGGGAAATTGTTAACCATTTCCCAATCGGTGACATTCTTGGAATGGTTCAAGTGTTATGTCTGTCTACACCCTGAGAAGCTTCTTATAGGGAACTGCCAGGAAAATCAGGACAGTTCTCTGGGCAGAGAGAGGTCTTGCATTTTAATAAGAAATGCAGTGCACTATCTTAAATTTTTATGGTTATTATTTTTCAAATATTCTGTCTTTTCAACCTACCGTTACTGATTTGTAGGATTTCTTTTGCTGTGTAACAATTCTTTGTGCTATTTTATTTTACTTTCTGCACTGCCTGTGGTAAAGCTGATTTTCAAAATAACTGATAACCCTGAACTTTTCTCTTTTGGGGAGGAAGGGACCTATAACTTTATTTTAAAAAAATGGAGAGGCACGCTTCATAAGAGGACAAAACTTCTTCCACTGGAGCTTCATGCCCTGGACTGAGACAGGTGTAAGTAAGGTTTACAGAGGTAAGAAGTTATCTAAGACAAATCTTAGTTTGTTCTCAATGGACAACTAGTAGAATGATGGGGATGGGTTTGGAGCTGAAGGACATCCCCCCCACAAAACCCAGCACAGTTTGTGAAATAGGGATCAGAGAGAAATATGAATCCTGTATCATATAGGTTTGATCTGAGATATTGTAATGACCAAATATGAAATTGATATTGGATTTGAAACCACACAATCAGAAAGAGGACTATGACCTTGACTTAATAAAGAGAACTCTGAACACCATGGCAGAGGACATGAAAATCCTTGGTGAAGAAGGCAGGTTCTTAAGAAAGTGTTTCAGGGACCAAACTTTTGAGCTCTGATGAAAGTACTAGAATATACTTTTAACTAAAAGTCTCTAAACCTGTTATTAATACTTTTAGCAATATTGTGTGACAGCATTTATATATATTTTTATGCTATCATCAATGCTTTTTTCTCAGATAATGAAAATGAGGTAAACTGAAGAGTATATGGGTAAGTTGGATTTGAAGTTAATTAACTCATTATTATTAACTGATAATTAACTGCTGAAGGTTGCTGAAGCAAAGAGACTCATTTCTTGTTCCAGAGGCTGAAGGGTAATAAAGACACCAGCATGAATGTTACATTAGGGAATGCTGCCATTGTTAGTAAATGGGATAAAAAGAAGCTTACAAACATTTGGGAGTTCAGGTATGGTGACAAAACTAATTTATATGGCACTCTGTTGGATTACAACTATACTTTGGATAAACTGCCTTTTCTCGGTGCCAGTATTTAAGAAGATAGCACATTCCATGTGTTCTCTGCTTTTCTGTGTTATCAACAGGGATCCTGGTTTTCTCTGATAAAAAAAATCCCCAATTTTTGAGATTTAAAAAAGTAACCCAAAATCCACATTTTTCCATGGTGTGTGTGTGTGTGTGTGTGTGTAAAGTGCATGGAAAAATGTGTATTTAGGGTTACTTTTTTTAATCCAAAGATTGGGGATATTTTTAATCAAAGAAAACCAGGATACCTGGTTATAAGCCTTATCCACTTGACCAATAAATAAGTACTGCCTGAGAGGTAACAGTGAAAGAGGTTATTCAACACCATTCTTTCATCAGTAAATTATTTCATTATTAAATATTCACTCATATTTATATAATCATTTAAATGCTGGTACCAGCAGTTATATCAGCACAGTCATTCATCAGTGATTGACTTGTCCAGGAGAATTCTTTTCATAGGCTTACTACTACAACTTAAAAGACTGTCAGTCAGTAGTGATAGTTACAAGTAATTTCTACTGTGACATAGCTGTTTTACAACATGCTTCCCTTCCCGTGGCATTAGCATGCAACATCTGTACTGAAGATACTTCAATCTGACAAAGATGATGCAAACTTTCAGTCATTTTAAACAGCAAATGCCTACAGCATTCCAATATAGCATTCAGCATACATGCTTTACTTTAAAGCAGGGTATGGGGAACAACAAGAAGGAAATGGGATTTCATTACAAAAAAAGAAAATATGTGCTAACTAGCTGACAAAAAAAAACTTCTCGATGTGTTCTGTTATTTTTTGGAATATTTTCATAGGGCAAATGGTGAATGCCTCATTGGTGCCTTTTGAAATAACTTTGGCAAAGTGTCAGTTGACTTAAAATAAGGAACAATTCTGCATTAGTGAACCAAATGAAATAATTCTTTTCTAGCCCTAACTTCTACAGTTCTGGGATCCTAACCTTAACTTCTACGATACTGTAGTGAGGTTACTGCTGTTTTGGTAAAGTTTATCAAATCTAAAAAGCTACATGAAACAAGTGAACAAGTCTTATATGCATTCCCACTCAGCTCAGTTACTCAAGAGGAGCTTTAATAAATCCCTCTTGCCCATAAACAAGTGGAAAATTGTGTAAATTGTCTTCATGGCTCAAAAAAGAAAATAATCTTCAATACAAGTTTCCCCTCCTGCCTCACACAGTTCAATACTATTTTTATTGGCACAGCATACTACAAGTGTTGCCAAAATGTCAAAGAAAGACACCCCACATAAAGTTGGTTTTAGTTAGCCCAGTAATTCAAAGCATATTTAGGAAGGTATTTACTCTGTCCAGAGCATTATGTCATACTTTATTCCAGAACATCAGGTCATCTTTGTCATAGATGACCTCTCTCTCTCTTTTCTCCTGAGAAACCATTTGGTTGGTTTGTTCTTAAAAGACTTTGACCATTTAGGGATGTTGGAGCTGCATCTTTGCTATGTTATGCTGATTACAGAGCCAATCCTCTGTTAATTTTGATCAATCTTATTTCCACTGATAGTTTGATTCTAAATGTGTACCTTGTTCTCTGACAAATGTTGGTGTGTGTTAGTGTTAGCTCAAGTTTGGAGCAGTAACACATTCTGTCAGCAGGGCCTGGAGGACTGAAAGGTAAGAATCCCCCCTCCCATTCTAGGCTTTCCCCCCTGCTCCTGTGGGGTTCCTCTGGTTCCCTCCCACCCCCAGGGCTCCCCGCATTTCTGCTTGGGTTTCCATCCATTCACTCCCACCTACTAGTAGCTGCCAGGCTATCTGTGCCAGGGAAGCAGGCAGGGAAGGGTTAACGTGCCTGCCCAGCTGCTGTTTTGGGCTGCTGCTCCTCTTGGGGTGGAGCCCATCCAGACAACAGCAAGTCAGTGGTCAGGCAGGCAGGTTAACCCTTTCCTGCCTGCTCCCCCAGGGCAGACAGTGTGGGCAGCCACAAGCAAGTGTGGGGGATGAAGAGGCACTGGGCCCAATCCAGGCCAGCAGGGAAGGGCAGGTGAAATGTTTACACTGAGATGTAGCCTACAGTGGCTACCTCTAATTGTAACATGAATTGGGTAACACGGATCTGAGATAATCCTGCTCTGGAGTGTCGTAACTTTGAGCCACATAACAAGTGCTTAAAACCAGTTTCAGGTGTTAATGTGCACACTGTCCAGGTGTTAAGAGTCCCACAGATGCCCAAAATTACTGTGTAACAAGTCCGTAGATAGTCTGACTTAACTTTGCCTGATTGACTATATTGCTAATGAGAATATTTTGTATAGGGATCTGCTGGAATTCAGCTTGTTTACTGAGTTTCTTTTTTTTTTCTTCTGTATAAAGAAATCTAATATATATAAACCTAATATATAAGTCTATTACATTTTAAGTTTGCATCTTGAGCTTTTGTTAACTTGGGGGAACTGTTTGTGGCACTGTTTGGGAGGTTAGAAAAGGCTGAAAGAAGTAGACATGTTCAGCTTACCAAAAAGGTAATTAAGAGTTGACAAAATCACAGTTGTCACTTTGCTAAAGAGATACCACAAAGGAGAGGGAGAACACCTTTCTTCCATTGCTACAAAGAGAGCAGACACATACCAATGGCTTGAAGTTGCAGCAAAATAGGTTTTGATTCAATAACAGGAAAAAAAATAGTTCAGTGTTATAAGCAGGGATCCTGGTTTTCTCTGATTAAAAAAATTCCTAATTTTTGGATTAAAAAATGTAACCCAAAATCCATATTTCTCTGTGATTAAAATGAAACACTACCATATATACATCTATATATTAGTGGTGTTTCATTTTAATCATGGAAAAATGTGGATCTGGGGTTAATTTTTTTAATCTGAAAATTGGGGGTGGGGGGTGGAGGGGAGTTATCCAAGAAAACCAGGATCCCCAATTATATGAGTCAGGTATGGAATAGACTGCCTGGGGAAGTTATGGAATATCCATCACTGGAGGTTTCTAAGAAGTGGTTGGATAAGCATTGGTCAGCAATGATCTAGAAGAGCAGCACTTGAATGTCCAGGACCCTCTCCTATGCTACAGATCACTGGGAGATAATGAGAAAAAGCTTTTTATCCTAGAGCAGGTGGATACTGGAAAGGGCCATGCTTAGCAGCAGGAGAATGAAGTAGAACTCAGCAATCAGCTTAGTGATGAAAGATGATTTAAATATCTGAGATGAGTTTATGGAGGGGATACAGAAAGGGGAGTTCTGGCTCTCCCATTGGAGGGTGTAATGTTTGGAGTTATGCTTTCTGTCTCGAGATGCTAGACAATCATGGGGTATTTGTTCTTTCCTATGCTTCTGGGTTTAAGTAATTACCACATTAGACCCTCAAGGAATTGTTTTCATCTTCTGTTGCTATAGGTATCAATGTTTTCTTAGAACCTTCCTCAGAACCTGTTTAGAAACAATGGTGCTAGCCATGGAAGATTTTGATTGGGGTGTACCAATGCTCCCGCTGGGACTAAAATCCAGAGGTTCATAGTCAGAAAACCTTGTGCCTTCACTTAGGGTTAGACCAGTTACCATATTTGGGAGCAGGAAGGAATTTTAATTCATGGTTGGATTAGTCTGGACTGTAGTGGGCATGGCCCTCTTCCTTGGATCTCTCAGGTACATTTTAGCAGGCCTGGTAGTGGAAGAACACTCACGGCCCATGTCCCCCAGTTTTACCTATGGCAGGTTAGGGTGCTTTCGGTGTGTTTGGGAAATATGCCTTGTAGTTGTTGTGTTAGGCTTGATTGTGTAGCTTTAAGAATACGTTAGACAAGGACTTGAATGGGATAGGGATGACCCTGCCTTGAGCAGGGGGCTGGATTAGACCTCTGGAGATCCATCCCAGCCCTACTTGTCAATTATTTTGTTTCAATGTTTTTCTGATCACTACTGTTGAAGGTTGGAACGTGAGTAGAAATATATATAAGTATAATACTGTTATTTATTCTTAAATGTTGTATACTGCAGTATAGTGAATAGAGTGCTTCAGTATTAAATGGAAACAGCCATGATTTGCCAAGTTTAATTTTTTCAAGGCTTTTAATTCCAGTATTTTTATATGGCAGTTGAAAGGTATTTATGGTTCTTTAATGGTGTCTTCAGTGTGCTTGTCTTTTCAATTGTGAACTTGAATGTGTCTTCGAAGCTCTTTTTCTTGGTATGGATCTTGGAATTACTCAGACTTTAGTAGCCAGAATTGCCAGATTTTGCCCCTTTTATTAGCTCTCTATATTTTTCCAAGTTTGCTCATTGGAATGAGTACTAATTTTCTCCTTCCTGTGATCTGATATAAAATTTTGGAACATTGATTTTTACTTTTGAAATGTATGATAGTAAGCATCAAGTAGGTTAACATCTTACAGGTTTCTGTTTTCAGTTAGAACATTTTCTCTTACAGTTCCCCTTTAATTTATGGCAGTTTTTTTATCAAATCATATTTTAGTCTTTCTGCCTTTCTGTCTTACTATCCTGTTTTAATGGTTATATAGTTATGGAGTCCAATGCACTCATTGAGTTTTTGCTCTTTGGTACTACTGCTTTCAATTTTTGTGTGGGTATTTGGTGGCCTGGTATTTTTTCTAACTCCAGTTGCTTTCTCTCTCTGTTTCAGTTTCCTTCTCATTCCAGGGGTATATGTTGCTGTGATTTCCATTTATATTTAATGTATTTGTGCCATGACACTTTCCCTTGTAGCCATGGAGAGCCAATGCATCCTGAAAATATCCTTTTGTTGCTAAAACATAGAAAACATGTTCCAGGATCCGTCCTTCCTTTTTCATTTTGCTCAGTTTTTTATTGTTTCACATAGCAGGTGATTCATTTTTACTTAGAACAACTCAGCCCATACTCATTTCCCCTCTTGCTAGTGCACATCACAGGACTTTGTAGAGCTATTTTTATAAACTAATTCTGTATTAGTAGTGGAGACATTATGCAGATTTCTGCTGCACTTTTAGTGTAGGAATGCAAGCTCTCGGGAGCTTCCTACCACCTTGCGCTGTTCATCAGGGATGGTGGTGTCTATGTTTATTTCTGGGTTCAGTGGAGCTTCAAATGCTGTAACACTGTCTTCCTTTTCCTCTTGTAGAGCTCTGTTTGTTGCTAAAATTTTCAGCTATCTAGGAAGGATGAGATAACCTAATTCTGCATTTCTCACTAACACAATTGAAACATAACTGAACTGATCTGTAAAATTTACTGTTCAGCCCTCAGCAGTGCCTTCCTATGATTTGCTAAAATAAATTACTGCAGCAAAGGGGAGGAAAAAAAGGTTTTATCCAGCAGAGAGTGGGAGTGTTGCAAAATAGGCATACAGAAAATAGCTTTTTCTACCCATAGCACTCTATCTGAGGCCATATTTAACAGATTTATTTAGTAATCCCACTTGTAGAAGTTTAGAGAGAACCTGCCTTATGGGATCATAAAGTTCAGGGCTTTATGGTGATTGATAGAATGAAATAGGGCTGTTAATTCATGATGTGCAATGTGGCATGACTCCAAAAGAGCAGGCTGAGGGGCGGATGCAATACAGTGGCTGGGCAATAAGCCAGTGCACAGCATCATTGTAATTGCAGATGAAATAATAATTATTTGTGATAGCTTGCTAATCAGTGAAACCATGGAAAAGGCTGCTGACAAGCACCATCAAGGTAATTAAGGTGAGGCATTGAATTTGCATAAATTTACACTTTGATCATTGTTCACAAGATACCCTCTCTAGAAATAGTCTTGGCTAGTTTCAAGACAAGTACTAAATCAAAGCAGAGGAATGCAATAACTGCAAAACATCAATAATGCTTACAAAATACAGTTCCACCTTACATAGGCAATTATCTAAAGAATCTGTTATCCTTAATCAAGGAATCATGCTCAACTTCCTTTTTTCAATTAGTCAGTATTCTTAGTTAACATATGCTTTCCTAGGTGTGGGTCCTTAATTAAACCCAGTGAAGTACTTAAGCCAGAATACATGGATAGTGTAACATTTTATTATACTCCTTGCTGAAATATCCTCATTGAATGATAGATGGCTGAAATGTAATTCCCCATATCATTGGTCATGAATGCAATATGTTTTCTTTAACATGGTATATTATGTCAGTTACTGGTTGAACTGCACCTCAGAGCCTTCCTGGGCTCTCTGTGCACAACCCCTTTAAATCTTGGGCTTTGAGCCATTATCTATGACCCCGACTGACACCATTTTTCCCTTGTCATAGCATATCCTTATGTGGAATCCCCTATCAGTTATGAGACCCCAATAAGTCTGCTGTTGTCCAGACCCTCTAGGTTTTTTTTGTTTCTGGGACAATGACAGTGGTACACAGTGGCAATACAGCCCCCTTGAAGCAAGGCAATACTTATTCAAAATGAAAGTATTTAAGAGAATTTAGCTTTTCCCAATAGTTTATAGATATATAGTCTTGGATCTGGGAAACATCTAGTTCTTAGCCTGTCTCTACAATCTTTTTCTCTCTGTCAGTGAGTTTCCTTAGATAGCCACAGATAAATGGCATCTCATATTGCCATAGGACATATTTTCTACTCTTTACTGTTCTTCTTATTTCTACCATCAGAGGTTGTTAGAAACTGGACATAAGACTGAAAATAACACCCTGACCAATTATCTTTCAACTGTATAAGGGTACCCTTATCTTGAACTATAGTGTTGTTTTGCTGCTTGCTCTTCCCACAACTCCCTGTTAAATTAAATTAATAAAATCCATCTGGAAATTGTAATAACCCAATGTACTACAATTTCCTCTTTTGCTTACATGCAGACCTGATAAAATGGTCACATTTCATAATGCATAGATTAATACATAATAATGCCACATCCTATTACATATGGTAGCTGCATATATTGAACTCCCAATGAACTCCCTCCAGGACTGGGTGCTATGCAGATTTGCTTTGAATACTATGTTCCTACAAATAAGTTTTCTCCTCTTTCCTACAACTATTCATCCTCAACCCTTTCCTACGTTAAGGTAAGAATCAAGGCTAATACTTATGTTTTACCTATTATAATTATTTTAATATAAGATTACAATTAAAAGAAACAATGAAATACAATTACAGAGTTGTATCATCACTTACCTGTATATAGTTAATCAACACACAACAAAAAAATGATCAGTCTTGCTGACATATTTGATCATTTTTTATATATATAAAGTCCACACAGTAGGCAGGAAATGTTTCAGTCTAGTACAGCATCTGCCAAATGTATCCTCATACTACATTCATTTGGATGAACAATCTCTTACAATTGTCACTGACAGACATGCATGCAGCACATATAGTTTAATTTTACAGTATAGCAATAAACACACCCACTGATGTCCATAAGATGAGATTTTTTTTTTTTTACTGAGACATCACACACTGCAACAGCCAGACTAAACAAATCCCTTATTCCATGCCTTCCCATAAATAGAATGACTTGATTGAGAATCAATCTCATTATTACATGTATATAAAGGGTGTGTTTACACTCCTTCAAATAATGTTGACTATTATATGAGCTTTTCACTTTGGTACCTAGCAAATCTTTTTTAGTAATATATAGAGTAAATTTTTATGGCAGAATATTATATGCTAGAAGATGCTGCCTCATAGTGGGTATATCTTCACAAGATGTTTACTGCAGAGTTGCCTAGTTAGTTCCTCAGTAAACGTCTCAGGGCGCCCATATACCATCATGGAGGATGCTTTGACAAGCTGGATGCTCAGGGCTGCTGGAGCTTGGCACTTACCACACTCCAGCAGCCTGCTGTGTTTCATGTATCAGCATCCCCATGCTTAAAAATGGTGGCAGGGGCTCTTGAACTAAAACTCACCAAATGAGCTTTAGTTCAAGTGCCCCTATCACCACGGGGATGCTGATACAAGAGACAAAGGAGGCTGCTGGAGCACAGTAATTGCCAGGCTCCAGCAGACTTGATTAATCTAGCACATCAGAGCATCCTCCATGCTGGCATATGGGCACCCTGAGATGTTTACTGAGGAACTAACTAGGCAACTCTGCAGTAAACATCTTATGTAGATGTATCCGGTATATAGCAGTATCCTCAGAGCCATTGTAATTAAAGCGCCACCCCCGCACCTCTAGAGCACATGTAAAAGTGCCCTCAGTGTCTACACGTGTGGTGATATTAGGCTGCAGGAAACTAATAAGCTCTGCAGCAGGGTGGTACTTGTAAATACAAGTACTCTCCTGCTGCAGAGTTTTTTCATGTGCAGCAACATATATGTAGAGCTGACCTGGCTGGCTGAGACAAAATGATGCTTCAATGTGGGGACTGCTTGCTAGGTAGCACCCACACTGAAGCATCCATGTGCCCCAGCCAGCCCCTCCGCAATATGTTGAGTCAGGTCAGACCAGACCTGGTCTGGCCAGGCTGACCCCCTGGGCTCCTTGCCAGATAGGGCTGCTCCAACCCAGCTCAACGTGCTGTGGTCCCAGGCACATGTGTAAGTATAGTGCCTGGGAGCAGTAAACTCTGGCACAATACGCACTTTAGTTTATTGCTTCGTATTAATATATATGTGTAAATGTGCCTGCTGAAGACCAAGGCTACCCTCCCATTATAAACTAGATCATCTTTCTTCCATATACAGATACACACAAAGCACAAAAATACTGATGCTCTTGAAATCGCACTAGCCATTATTCAGCAAAGTTAAACACTAAAATGTTTCTTAAAAAAAATTATACAATTAGAATTCCTTTGTAAATCATAGCCAGACTTTTAGTGGCTTCAGTGGGGCCAGGATTTCACCAATGTGTTTTAAAATTAGTACCTGAGGTTCAGATACCAATTTTTTTAACTCAGTCTTTTTTTTCCAGTTCATTATACCTCCCAATGGCTTCTTTTTTTTTTTTGTTTAACATTTTTTCTTCAGCTGAAACGCAATTTTCCACTAACAATTTTCAATATACATTTTAAAGAAGCCCTGCCTATTACCTATTTCCCTATATTTTTCCGATTTCATAAATTTTTAAAACCAGAGATCATATGATCATCTTGTTCAATGGTTCCTAGGTTTTTCATCCCAGAAAACCACTACCCACCTTCAAAATTTCTTGCACAACACTATGCACCCTTAGGAATTTAAAAGCTGGGAAAGAATCAGTGCACAGATCACAGATCACATTTTGGGAACCAATGAGTTAGTTGAACCTCCTACAGAGAAAATAAAATCTTACCTAGTAATTCCTTCATGAAGCCTGAGATTTCTGGTTGAATGCATAAATATTTTTTAATAGATTCTTGTTTATAGACTTTTTTAATGAAGGAAACTTCACCATTTCCCTTAGAAATCCACTAAATTTATGTTAAAATATGTCTTGTGTTCAATATGAATGTATTTAAAATCAGTTTTTAGCTCTTGGGTCATTTCATAGCTCTGGGCATTCGCAGTTTGTTGGTTATGCACTATGACCATTGCCTCTGACTGTGGTAGGTACTGCTACCATAAAAACACCTCTTTCAACTTGTTCCTTTTCATGAGCGCCAAATGCCAAAAAAAAAAAAATGTATTTGTATAGCATGTGCCCAGAGCAAACCCAGTGCTAATCCCAGTCTCTCAATCTCATACATGCTTATCAGTGTGTTGCTAGTGGTACCATAACAGTGTCTTCATTACATGCTTTGGCATTTCACCAACTGGGTTCATTTTTATGGTAAATAACCCTAACATGATCTGAGGTGGTGTAGGCAAGCATGTCCTTTTCAATTGTTGCTTCCTGGGATTCAGTCTCCATTCAGTGTGATCTACATTCTTTGTTCCTAGACATATCCCCTTGTATTCAATTCTATGGAAACTGGAAACTATAGAACTGTATTATACTGGAACTTTTAATTTGCACAAATCTTAACAAATAATCCTAGTCATTCTGTACTAGTGATCTATTCTCATATTTACCACACTACCAGTCTTTGCCTTATCTATAAACTTTATCAGAAGTAATTGAATATGTTCATCAATTTATTGAAAAAAATCACTGGAAGAATTGGATTGGCCCAGGCAGATCCCCCTAATAGCCTCATTCCACTCCATGATTCACCACTAATATGATTCACCATTTTTATATCTATCAATTAGCTAGTTGCAATCTATTTAGACCCCACTAGATGATTTTGTATTGGATTAATTTTTTAATCATAATATGGCATAGTATGAATTCAAACCCTTTATAAAAGTCTAGACAAGATTCTTTGGGTGAATTTGATATCTTTTATTAGACCAACCCAAATAGTTGGAGAAAAGTTATTAAGCAAGCTTTCGGGTTCAAAAACCCTTTGTCAGGCTAAGGAAGTTTCAGCAGTTGGTGTGTGCTCTTCCTGGATGGAATGAAAAGTCTAAGCATTTTACACCAACATAGTTACCTTTATCAACCAATTTTACAGCCTCATCAAAATATATATGTTCTTATCAAAATGTACTGAACCCTAAAAATAATCATGTGTGGGCTATAGTTCAAGATAACTGTCTCTATACTGAAGCATTTTCATATCTATAATAACATGAATAGAGTAACTTCATACTGAAGTGTGAAACTTGGTTGCAAAAACTAAAACACCTTAAGAAATATTACAGACAACATGTCACTGCCCCATGTAACTTTTTACAGAGCCCTAGAGTCATGCCTTAGTATTTAACTAAATAGCAGGGAATGCAATCAAGCATGATATCTATTCAATGTAAGATTAAAAATATATAATGTACAAAATGTTCTGCAGCACAAACATAATGTGAGCTAATCTATTATTTAATTTATAAATCAAAAGAAAAGTAGTTGTCACTTGAAGAACACCAGAATAACCTTTTGTTACTTCTCAAGACTTGGTCTATAAATTTTCATTCCAGCAGACTCTTGTGTTGGTGGCACATGTGTTTTGTGGGCATGAAATCTTGCCTCAGTTCCACAGAGCATTCATATTACAGAAAGTAACTCCTTTCTTCACTCACACAAACACCACCATTCTGTTAATTTACCAGGCATGGCACAAATGCCATGATTCATCAAACTGACAATGTCTAAAGAAGAACAGCTTGCTAAGACTTCTTGCTGAAAAGTTAAAACCACATCACTTTTAATTTAAATATCTTTATATAAATGTAACTTTAAAACTGTCGTTTTCTTTTAAAATAAGAAATAAATGAGATAACGCGTTCCTTCAGCAGTCCATTGGTTTTAATTCAGCACATATGCAAAAAAATCATTATTTCTATGAAATAAAATGATGGTGTCATTTTAGTCCTAGTGGACTGAAGTTTGTTCAGTAAACATTCACCACAATTAACTCTGCCCTTTCTTCCTCTGTAGTGAGGCCAAGTATTGAATAAACACAGAACTCGCCTTATCCTCTAATCCTTAGCAATGGACTTCAAAACTGCACTAAAGTACATTGCGGGTCTGTGTCAGTATATTGTCTTTGACTGCAACTAAAATCTGAATACACGGCACAACCATCACTAGACAGTTGAAAATATTGCAGTGTAAAAGATTTTCACCAGAAGATTCCAACTAGATGCAGTTGAACTGTTTCATGGGGACACATGGCTTGAATCAGATTTTTCAATGGGAAGCTACTGAAGAGTTTCATTTTAATAAGGTTAAACATTTCAATTTGACTTTATCACTTTGATTTTCACAGCCCATTCATTTATATTTAATATAACATTCAAACCAAAAGCTAATTGAAATGTATTAACTTTTTAAAAACAAAATGTTCAGAAGACTTAATTTCATGGAAAAATTCAAGATGTTTACTTTTTTATTACAATGCAAGAATGAAACTAAACTTAAAATCTTGGAATTTCTCATCAGGCAGAAAATTCCATCTTTTTGTCTGGCCAACTGTGGTAAACAGCAATGGCCAGATTCTGTGTACCTGTTAGGCATCTACATGGATTTAGGGTAAATGCAGATGTTATACTTAGATCAACCTAACTAGGTTAGGTTGATATTAGCACCAAACTCTATGTGCATCAAGGGAGTTTAGATTAGGCAAAAAATGGCCTGACTGAACTAACTTAGCTCATCTGGGAGTGCACTAGGTAGATCAGCTTAACCTATGCCCATTCTAATAAAAAGTGCACACATTCAGAGTGCAGCCCTGAGCCTGGAAAAGCCTCACCACTAGCCCCATCCCTCAGGCAGTGTTTTCCTACTTCTCCCCCACCCTCCACCTGAACAGGTGCTTTTTAGCCCTCCGATGAACAAGATGGGATTCTTTACCAGGAAACATCAAGACTGGTTTGATGATAAGATGGAAAACCCCCTCCTCATGAACCGACTACCCCTCCCCTGCCAAAACTCCCCTGGACCTACTAAACCTCTCCTTAGACCTACTACTTCCCCCATCCCACCAGCCCCTCCCTCCACCCCAATTTACTTAGTTTGCATTCTCAGCATAACTTCTGGCACTGACAAATGTGTTTTCAACCAGGGATCTGATCTACAATCATGCAGCTCAAAGTCACATGATTGTACATCAGGTCCTGGGAATGTCTGCATGTGCTCTTAGGGACTTAACTACTATTGTATTCCATCCTAGTTGAATCTCTGAAAAGCAGTTAATATCAAAAGTTGGTGGGGTTGCTTCCTTCTCACTGCTTTTTAGCATCTGAGTCCCAGTGATAAGAGGATGTTGTGTTACAGAAGTAGAGATTCTAACATGCTGTCTGCTCTGTCACTGAAGACTTGTAGACCCATAGCTGGGGAAAGTGCAGGCTTGGTATAGTAGAGTCATGTACTCAGCATGTTCACAGAACTGTCAAATAATATATGTTGGTTTTCAGGAGGGAAATCATTGTCATTCACTGCCCCCATCACATCCTGATGGTGTGACTGCTGCTTGATCTGTGACTGCTTATTTGCCAATGTTACCCCTGCTTCCCTGAAGGTTAGCCACGGTAGGAGCTGCAGTGGAACAAGATCTCCAATTGTCTTGACTTCCTTGCCATTAGATTAAGATTCCATTCGTTCATCTTTCCAGCATATTTTTCAAGCCCTTTGGTGACCAGCTATTTATGATGGGACAATGATTGTAAGGTGTGGAAGATCCTAGTCATGAAATGGCCCAAAGGCAGCAGTTAAAAGAAAGTTGTCTAGCACTTGACAGACAACTGTCAAGGCAGAAGTGTGATTCAGCAGCTGTAACTCTGATTGAGCAGCCCTTTTCAGGATTCACTCTGTTCATCCCACATGGGGAGAGGACTAGAAAAGGTGCCCTAAACATAGCCTATCTTCTTCCTGCCTGGATAAGCATGTACAGTGGGATGACCTTTACTGTAGTTGAAATCAGTGAAGGCACACAATCAATTTCAGAACTTGGAACCTTATGGGCAATCCTAATAGTTAATCCCTGGAGCACTACACCATAATCATGGCTCAAACTCAGGTGTCATAACATTGACATCACTGCACTGAGTGAGACCTGGCAAACAGAAGATGGGCAGTTCAAAGAACATAGATATGGCTATAACTTCTTATAGATTCATAGATTCATAGATGCTAGGGTCAGAAGGGACCTCAACAGATCACCAAGTCCGACCCCCTGCCTAGGCAGGAAAGAAAGAGTGCTGGGGTCAAATGACCCCAGCCAGATGCCTATCCAGCCTTCTCTTAAAGACACCCAAGACAGGGGAGAGCACCACCTCCCTTGGAAGCCCATTCCAAATTTTGGCCACCCTTACCATGAAGAAGTTTTTCCTGATATCTAGCCTAAATCTGCTCTCTGTCAGTTTGTTACCATTCTTTCTTGTTACCCCAAGAGATGCCCTGGTGAACAGAGCATCTCCGATCCCTTGCTGTTTTCCCTTAATGAATTTGTAGGCGGCCACAAGATCACCTCTCAGCCTTCTCTTGCGGAGGCTGAAGTGGTCCAGGTCCCTCAGTCTCTCCTCTTCTAGAAGGGTAAGCAGGAAGGAGAATGATGGCTTTGTGGAGTTGGTTTTGCCATTCAGAATGAACGAAGTCAATGTCTCACCTATCATAATTAATGAGCACCTCATGGTCATCCATGCCTATGCTCCAACTCTAGATCCCACTGATAAAAACAAGAGGAATCCTATGCCAACATTGACCAAGTCTTTTCTGATGTTCTGGGAAGAGACAAACTAATTCTTCTCAGTGATTTCAATGCCAGAGTTGGAAGGGACTTGAATCTCTAGAACAAAATCATTGGCAAGGGAAGAACAGGTAAATTCAACTCTAACATTATCCTCCTCCTGACAAAACGTGCAGAACATGAACTTATCATAATCAACACCCTATTCCACCATAAAACAGGCACAAAACATCATGGCAACACGTGCGATTTAAGTATTGGCACCTGGTTGACTATGACATTGTTTGTGCCCTGGATTGCAAAGATGTCCACATCACCCAAGCTATCTAGGAATTGTTGGTTTCTGGACCAATCACCGATTCATCTGCTCAGTCTTGTCACTCAAACTGGCTTCTAAACAATGGCTGCAGCACAAGCAATGCTGACAGAAGATCAGTGTCAAAGGACTCAATGAAGCATGACCTTGTCCACCAGTGCCCAATGAAAAATTGGCAAATTCTAATCAACACCAATGGGACAATTTTGACAGGGCTTAGGGTGCCTTCAAGTCCACTGTCATCAGTGCCTTCAAAGACACACTGCAAAGGGATTCTTTATCAGGAAACATCAAGACTGGTTTGAAGATAATGACCAAAACATACAAGAATTGATTGATTATAAGCACAAGGACTTTTGTGCTTGGAAGAATGACATCAAGATCAAGCAAAATAAATAAAATCTCAAGCAGGCCAAGGCAAAGATCCAAAGGAGGATCCAAGATATGAAGAACAGATGGTGGGAAGACATGGCCAAGGAGATTAAACATCATCCACAATATGCACAGGTTTTTTTAGTGCCACGAAAGCTATCTACAGCCTGAGCACTCAG
Source organism: Alligator sinensis (assembly GCF_000455745.1). Lineage (NCBI taxonomy): Eukaryota > Metazoa > Chordata > Crocodylia > Alligatoridae > Alligator > Alligator sinensis. The sequence goes on along the minus strand of NW_005842496.1, from coordinate 624,522 downwards.
GGACCAACACCTTGAGACCTAAGGATGGAGGAGACCTGGTCAAGGATAGCCATTGTCCATTGTAGCATTTTGATGAACTTCTCAATCAAGACAGCATTATCGATGAGAGTGCTCTCAACTCCATCCCACAATACACAGTCAGAGATGATCTTGGAATCCCTCCAATCCTTTATGAGTTGAGGAAAACCATTAAGCAGATGACAAATGACAAGACATCTGGAGCTGATAGATTCTCTGCCAAAATCTTCAAGCAGGGGAGAGAGGAGCTTGCATCACAGCTCCATGCCCTCATTTTAAAGATTTGGAATTGTTCCAGGGACACCGGGGCTAGAGGGAAACCCCAGCCCAAAACCAACGAAAAAGGAAACACGTACTTACCCCTTGCAGGAGCCGAGGACAGCAGAGGAGCGCACACCGGGAAATCACACGTGCGTTTTGTTAGCCGCTCTCACATCCAGCTGAGAGCGGGTGACGTCAGCGAGAGACGCCACCCAGCGGGAATAAAGTGCGGCCCCGGGAGCAGCGCCGAGAGGCTGCAGGAAACAATGGAGCCCGCGGGGAAGCCCGAGGTCACAAGCGGGCACGCACGGGGTTTCTCTGCCTCGGGCAGAGAAAGCTGCAGAAGCGCCGGGAGCGGCAAAAGCAGCGAGAGCCGCAGCCACGAGAACGCCAGCTGTGGAGCCGACGAGAGAGCTGGTAGGAGAGCGGGGGAGGGAACCCGTCGCGGAGCCGGTGGAAAAGCCGGCAGGGACGCCGGTGAAGGAACTGGCTGTGGAGCCGGTGGAAGAGCCGGCTGGGATGCCGGGGCAGGAGCTGGTGGAAAAGCTGGCAGGGACGCTGGTGAAGGAACTGGCTGCGGAGCCAGTGGAAGAGCTGGCTGGGACACTGGTGAAGGAACCGGTGGGAGAGCCGGCAGGGAAGCCGGGGAGGAAGCCCGCAGGGGCAACAGGACCTCGGGTCTTGCAGTCCTCGGACCGGAGTCCAGCTTAAGACATCGAGTCAAGCTGGTCGGGGATGAGGGAAGAGACCAGGCAGGTTAGGTTAGAAGAGACTGAGGGACCCACGATCGAAGGTGGCGTTGGCCAGGGTGTAGGGGAGGTTGGAGCCCTGTGAATGCCCTTCGAAGGTGTGACGGCACTGGAGGCTGCGGTGAGGGGGAACCCCACCACTGAGGGTCCAGATAAGGCCGTGGCTGGTGAGTTTCGGGGGCCTGTCACCATCACCCGGGGCACCCTCTGGGGGCCGCCCGCAGGACCGGGGCACACCCGGTCAGCCACCTGAGCCAAAGCAGCCTGAGAATGCCTTTTGGAACAGCGGTGGGCACAACGTGGTGGTAGCGGTGGGATCATGGAGGACCCCGACCTTGCAACCTATGCCAGCATGCAAGCCGCAGCTACAGGCCCTGCTGATGTCCTTGGACAGAACTTACAGGCTTTGACCCAGATCCTGAACTCTCAGCAACAAATGCTAGACCGGCAACAGGATTGGCTCCAACACAGTTTGGCATCCTTCAAAATGCCTAAAATGACTAAGGACGATGACCCGGAGGTGTATATCGAGGCGTTCGAACGGCACGCCCTCATGACCAGGCTCGACAAGAAATATTGGGCCAGCCAGCTGGGAGCCTTAGTAGTTGGCAAGGCTCAAGCCGCCTATTGGGCCCTCTCAAGGGACGACACCCAGGACTACGAGTATGTGAAGGAAGCCATCCTATACAGATTGGAAATTAACCCCAAGCACTACCGCCGCCAGTTCCGGGCCAAGAAGGGACCCGAGGAGAAACGACCGAGAGTGCTGCTGCAGCTTCTGCGGTATCTGCTGGATAAGTGGGTAAACCCAGCGGGGCAGGATAGAGAGGCATTGGCAGACCAGATTGTCTTCAAACAGTTTCAGAACGATTTAGAAGAGCGGACACAACGCTGGGTCTGACAACATACCCCACGGACCTGCGAAGAAGCTCTAAAATTGGCAGAGGCTTTTACTGCCTCAGAGGCCAACTACCCCAGGGAGAGAAGGAACCTGGGACCCTCGATGGCAGCCCCAAGAGAGCCGGAGCCCCGGTGTCCGCCTGGCCAGGGGGCTACCAAAGATACCGTGTGTTTCCGGTGCGGGCAGAATGGCCATTTTTCTAGGGAATGCCTAAGCCAGGCCGCGGAATGCTGGATCCCGGACGACAGATCAAGGGCCCCAACGGAGAGGCGGAGAGGCCCAGAGTTCGGCGAGCAGATGGACTGCGGCTATGTGGTCAGCAGGGAGAACGTGGCTTGGAGTCGTCCCATTGTCAAGGCTTGGGTAGAAGGTCACCCTGTGCAAGCTACTCTGGACTCAGGGTGTGCTCAATCCTTTGTCAGGGTAGATTTGGTGCAGTCGCAAGGCCGGCGGAAGGCTTGCCCCGTGAGGGTAGCCTGCCTCCATGGGGACACCAAGCAAATTGAGCACCAATGGGTCCCCCTATGGGTAATGGAGCACCAGGGAGAACTCCTGGTGGGGGTCGTGCCTCAGTTAGCATGTGAGGTGCTTCTGGGACGAGACTGGACACCGGTATACGATGTCCTGGATAGGGTGAGGGACACGGAAGTGGCCCGTAGGAAGATTCAGAACCGGGAAGGCTGGTTGGGCGAGATGGAAGAAAATGAGGGATCAGCAGATGAGACAGACAAATTAGACCTTAACGACTTTACCAGTAGCCTCCAGTTCCGAGAGGCACAAGAGGAGGATCAGGAAATCAGGGCGCTTTGAGAACAGGCCCAAAGTACCAGAGGGAGCTCCGCGTTATAGCCTGAAGGGCATCCCCGCTTTGAGGTAAGGAATTGCCTCTTTTACCGCCTACAAGGGGACAGGGGGGAGGAGGCTGAGGGCTCGCAGCTGGTAGTGCCCGCCTGATTCCGCCAGACCATTTGGCGGTTGGCTAATGCGAGTCCACAGGGGGACATCTGGGCTGGGACAAGACCCTCACGTGGGTGAACAGGTGGTTTTTTTGGCCCGGGATGGGGGAGGAAGTGGCCCGCCAATGTGCAGCCTGCCCCAACTGCCAAAAGACGAGAACCGAGCATCCTCCACGGGCAACCCTCCAGCCCATGCCCGTTATAGACACCCCGTTTTCAAGGATAGCCTTAGATGTCATGGGTCTGCTTCCCCGCAGCAGCTCGGGCCACAAATACATCTTGGTCATAGTGGATTATGCCACCCAGTACCCGGAGGCTATCCCCCTGTGCGCCGTAACCACCCCACGTATTGCAGAAGAGCTAATAAGATGGATAGCCCAAATGGGGATACCGCAAGAGATACTAATGGATCAAGGAAAGAATTTCATGTCCGGGGTTTTGAGGGTGGTATGCCAGACCCTCCAAATAAAACAGCTCCGCACCTCAGTTTACCATCCCCAAACCAATGGGTTGGTGGAACGCCTCAATGGGACGATAAAACGGGTATTGCGCCGATGCATACAAGGAGACCCCCAGAGGTGGGATCTCCTCCTTCCTCTACTACTGTTTACTCTCAGGGACACCCCTCAAGATTCCATGAAGTTCTCTCCGTTCGAGCTAGTGTTGGGACATCGCCCGCGGGGTCTCTTACAGGTCTTGAAAGAAGAGTGGGAGCAGGAGGGAGGACCCTCCCCAAAGCCAAAGATGTATCAACAGGCGTTCCAACAGAGAATCAGGTTGGCCCAGGACCTAGCTCAGGAAAACATGAGAGAAGCCCAAACCCGTCAAAAGGAAAAGTATGACCGCCGGGCCAAAGAGCAAGAATTTGAGCCGGGACAGTGTGTCCTGGTGCTGCTCCCCACGTCCACGAGCAAGCTCCTAACTCAATGGCAGGGGCCATTTGAAATTCTCCGACGGGTGGGACCAGTGGATTATGAGGTGCACAGGCCCGGACAACCTTCGAGAAAAGCAAATCTATGAACCTCCTAGGGGAGTGGCGGGAGTCTGAAGGATGGGCGGCCTTTTCTGAGGCCGATAATGAGGACCTAGGACCCCAAGGGTTAGGAAGAGGGGCTGAGCCCTCTTTGGAGGGAACCCCAGTTAGGATAGGAGAGGAATTATCCTCTGTTCAGCGGAGAGAGGCCTGAAGCTTGATAAATGAGTTCCGGGAGGTATTCCGCGAGGAACCCGGCTGGGTTCGGGGCTCATTTCACGCTATAAAAATGCCGCCCAGGGCAATAGTGAGGGAGAGGTGGTGACCCATTCCACACCACCTCCTGGAAGCTGTCCGAATAGAGATTGACTCAATGTTAAAGCTAGGAGTCATTCGGCCTTCAAGAAGTCCCTGGAGGAGCCCGCTGGTGGCGGTGCATAAGCCTGACGGGTCTCTAAGGCTTTGTGTCAATTACAGACGACTGAACGCCATGGCAGTTTTTGACGCATTCCCCATGCCCCACGTGGCGGAGTTGGTAGAAAGGATAGGGGATGCCCAGTATATATCGACCCTTGACCTGGCAAAGGGATATTGGCAGATTCCAGTGGCCAAGGAAGACCGGCGGGAGACAGCGTTCGGCACCCCGTGGGGACTGTACGAGTTCGTCAGAATGTCCTTTGGATTACATGGCGCCGCCGCAACATTGCAACGCCTGATGGACCAGATCTTGGCACCCCACACCGAATACGCGGCGGCGTACATAGATGACATAGTCATATACTCCCGGACCTGGGAGCAGCATGAGAAGGCGCTTTGAGCCATCCTTACAGAACTAAGGTGCACCGGCCTAACTGCAAACCCCCGAAAATGTGCCCTGGCCCAAAAAGAAACAAAATATTTAGGGTTCTAGGTTGGCAGAGGCACAATTAAACCCCTAGCCGACAAGGTCGAAACCATCCGCAACTTTACAGCCCCTCAAAACTGCCGCCAGCTACGATCATTTTTAGGGTTAACCAATTATTACAGGTGATTCGTACCATGCTTCGCAGAGCTGGCAACACCCTTATCGGAGGCGCTCAAAGGGCGGAAAACGGGGGCAGTAAAGTGGACGAGAGAGATAGCACAAAGTTTTGAAAGATTGAAAAGGGCATTGTGTGAAGATGTTCTAATTCACACTCCTGACTTCTGAAAACCCTTTATTTTACAGACTGACGCCTCAGAGACAGTGGTGGGTGCTGTCCTCACCCGGGAGGAAGGGGAAAATGAGAGACCCGTAGCATACGCCAGTCACAAACTGCTACCAGCGGAGAAGAGGTACGCAACTATAGAACGTGAGTGCCTGGCAATTCGGTGGGTGGTAGACCACTTTAGGTACTACCTGATGGGCAGAGAGTTTAAACTGGTAACTGATCATGCCTCGCTGAGGTGGCTGAGCACAGCCAAGACCGATAACACCCGGATTACCCAGTGGGCCTTGGCACTCCAACCATATAAGTTCCACATAATACACCGACCCGGAAAAACTACTACAGTGGCGGACTTCTTGTTCAGGTGCGGAGGTGAAGACCAGACCGGGGACTAAGCAGATCAAGTGAAGGGACGGACCGACCCCACAGGTACGGCCCAAAATGGGAACGAAGAAGCGCCCCAAGGCATCTTAAGGATGGGGGTTATGTCCCAGGGACACCGGGGCTAGAGGGAAACCCCGGCCCAAAACCAACGAAAAAGGAAACACGTACTTACCCCTTGCAGGAGCCGAGGACAGCAGAGGAGCGCACGCCGGGAAATCACACATGCGTTTTGTTAGCCGTGCTCACATCCAGCTGAGAGCGGGTGACGTCAGCGAGAGATACCACCCGGCGGGAATAAAGTGCAGCCCCGGGAGCAGTGCCAAGAGGCTGCAGGAAACAACGGAGCCCACGGGGAAGCCCGAGGTCACAAGCAGGCACGCACGGGGTTTCTCTGCCTCGGGCAGAGAAAGCTGCAGCAGCGCTGGGAGTGGCAAAAGCGGAGAGAGCCGCAGCCACGAGAACGCCAGCTGCGGAGCTGACAAGAGAGCTGGTAGGAGAGCGGGGGAGGGAACCGGTCGCAGAGCCGGTGGAAAAGCTGACAGGGACGCCGGTGAAGGAACCGGCTGCGGAGCCGGTGGAAGAGCTGGCTGGGACTCCGGGGGCGGGGCCGGGGGG